>NW_026896776.1:0-108220 GCF_033153095.1 Gastrolobium bilobum | reverse complement strand
TCACAATACTCACATCAGAACAAAACGTGTTATATCAGAGATGTACGCAATTGTTCCCAAGGAATGACCCCAAGCGGAAATCAACGTTCGTAACAAATATCATTTACAAAATCATCATACATATCCCATAAAACATGTCATATAATCAAATATCATAACCAAACAAAACATATACACATATCTTATCAGAAACGTACGCAGTTATTCCCAAGGGAGGACCCCAAGCGGAACCAGAACATATCAGAGGCGTACGCAGTCATTCCGAAGGGAGGACCCCAAGCGGAAATCAACGCACGTGTTCCCGAGGGAGGACCCCAAAGCGGAACCAGAACATATCAGAGGCGTACGCAGTCATTCCCAAGGGAGGACCCCAAGCGGAAATCAACGCACGTGTTCCCGAGGGAGGACCCCAAAGCGGAACCAGAACATATCAGAGGCGTACGCAGTCATTCCCAAGGGAGGACCCCAAGCGGAAATTAACGCACGTGTTCCCGAGGGAGGACCCCAAAGCGGAACCAGAACATATCAGAGGCGTACACCATCAGTCCCGAGGGAGGACCCTAAAGCGAACATCCGGGTACTATACAATCAATGGCCAGATATTGTTACATAAATCATATTACAGAAGTCATATCATAACAAAACATATCATATTAACACATCAAAGTAAACACATCAAAACAAACCATATCATATTATCATATAGCTCTATATGAATGCATCTATATAATATATCTCATACATATCATACAACCCGACCACAGTCCGTACACTATGGCGGAACACAAAGTAGGAGCGAACCCCATAAACATAGAGCTTACCTCTTGAAGCTTTTTCAATCCGCTTACTTGTGGCACAAGTTACTTATATATCTTCAAGAAGGTTCCGATCTTTTTCAGTCCCTAGGTACACCTAGAGAAAGAATACAAAAATACAAATCAATAAAATGCTATCATGCCTAGATTTTACATAAGGCATACATTTTATCGTTTATTTTCGTTTCTTTACGTTTATGCTAAATCTATGCCAATACACAAGTCATATACTAATTCCTTTCAAACTTACATATAGAACCCCAAAGCTAGTTAGGATAAAACCACTAACTCTTAGTGGGCATTTCTCACTTTACATGGACTTATCATGTCCTCAACATAACTTACAAATCATAATTCCAAGTCCAATACAATTCCAACCCATTTACTTCTTTAAGGGTTGAAAATGACACATATAGGTGTGTTCATGACTTTTTCTCAAGCTATCTTTTGTTAGCAACCATTCCCTTCATCACTACATCGAATATCCATCATCATCTCTTATTTAAATATCACCAAATACCTCATTTGTACCTATTTCAGGATGATGGCAGATTTGCACTCATAAGTGTTTATCATTTTTTTCTCATGTTTTTCTTTCCTTTATTTCTCACTTCACATAACTCCAATTAAGTAGATAATCAAACCAACCTCAAGACACATAAACACACATTCAAACATATTAAAGCATGATATTCCTTGTTCTTTTTCCTCTTGGCCAGAATACATATATATAGGAACAATGTCTTTTTCTTTAACTTTCATCACTTTTACCAATCCTAATTCACACCACTTATCAGTAATTACATACAAGGTATTATTTTCACTTTGGCATTTCATCAAACACTTGGTCTACCCCTTTTATTGTATATAGGTTGAATTATACATGAGAGGTAGGCCATCCATTTTCTCAAATTTCAACATCCATTCTCAACAACTTTTCAACTACTACGAACAACAATTCATCATCAATTTCCAATTCAAACTAAATTATTTTCTACCAAAATATGCTCACAATTATCAAGACTTAAATCACAAACATAGAACCATAGAATTAGAGGTTTCTTACCTATAGTTGCTATTCCAAGCTCCAAAGAACAAAACCTAAGCTTTGCTCACTCAAAAGCCCCACTATTTCACAAGGATGAATAGTGCCACGAATTAGGGGTGATGAATAACTCTCTCCACAAGCCAAATCAGCCCAAATAGAGTGGTGGAATGGATTCACTAGCCTTTTTTCTACAATTTTCATGTATGGCATCATGACTTTTGGTGACCAAATGAGTGAGAATGGAAGGAAGAAAAGATGAAACCCTACGTTGGCTTCTGAGGAAAAAAAATGACAGTAACCAACGCGCACGGAGAGGAAGAAATGAAAGCTTACGGGTTTCTTAAGGCTTTTATTTGAAGTTACTCTTTAACTGGGTAACAACTTACCTATCTACACATCTCCATTCCCTACCAAACTTTGTATACTAGTCCAGAATATTTTTATGGTAATATTTATAATTTTACTTTTTACTTTCGGGTAACTTTATTTACCTGCATTTTTACTCCTTAACTATCATTTTAACTCATTTTTCACCAAAGGTGACTTTATTTCTTTTACTTCTAATTATTCTTCAATATTAAATCCACCATTACTAGTAAGGGTTATTATAAGCTGCTATCTGGGAGAATCCCTTGACAAACTTGCGATAGTAACCAGCCAACCCAAGGAAGCCCTTTAACTGCTTCACAGTGGTAGGCTCCTTCTAGTCCGCAATAGCCTTAATTTTGCCATCATCGGGTCTGACACCTCTTGCATCAATCACATGGCCGAGGTACTCAACTTCAGTTTGTGCAAATGTACATTTTTCTTGTTTTGCGTAAAACTGATTAGTGTGTAAACATTCCAAGACAACATGCAGGTGCTTCAAGTGGTCGTCTAAGGTCCTGCTGTAAATGAGAATATCATCAAAGAAAACAATTACAAACTTCCGCAAATATACCTTAAGGATGGAGTTTATGATTCCCTGGAAGGTAGCTGGGGCATTGGTTAAGCCAAATGGCATAACCACAAATTCATAGTGGCCGTCATGCGTGCGAAAGGCAGTTTTGTAAATGTCATGATCAACCATGCGGATCTGGTGGTAACCCGCCCGGAGATCCATCTTAGAAAAAATGGTAGCTCCTGCCAACTCGTCCAGCATCTCATCCACGGTCGGAATTGGAAAACTATGGGCTACAGTGACCTGATTGAGAGCTCTATAGTCTACGCAAAATCTCTAGGTACCATCTTTTTTTTTAACAAGCAATGCCGGAGAAGAAAATGGACTGATACTAGGACGCACCACCCCTGATTCTAGCATTTCTTTGACCAATTTTTCCATTTCAGTTTTATGAAAATGTGGGTACTGGTAAGGTCTGACACTGACTGCCTTTGTTCCAGGTTCTAAATGAATCTGGTGATCTTGCTGGCGATGTGGAGGCAATGTGGAAGGCTTGGAGAATACTTGTTCAAATTCCTTGAGAACGTGAAGCACCCGAGCATCAGGTTCATTTCTACTTGCTATCAGAGACTCATGAGGGTGCACAGTGGCATGCAATTGATAAAGACAAGCTACTGAGTTGGAAGCTGTCAACCTCCGAAATTGATTTAATTGGATGGGCTGCATGTTAGCAGTGGGCTCCCCTTGTATCTCCACTGGTTGTCCTTCTCGTTCAAACCGCATCACCAGTTGTTTGTAATTGATTGTAATATTCCCCCACTCAGATAACCATTGCACCCCCAAAACCACCTCAGCTCCTTGAATTGGTAACACATAAAGATCAGGACAGAAACTATGCCCTTGTATATCCATAACTACCTCAGGACACATTCCCAAACAGCCCATCCTCTCTCCATTTCCCACTAATACTTGAAATTTCTGTGTTGGTATGATCTCTAAACCCAAGAATTTCACCAAACGTTCTTGGATAAAATTGTGGGTTGAACCACCATCAACAAGAATCTGCACTGTTGCATTACTGATTCTTCCTGTGACCCTCAGTGTACTAGTTGAGTGCTGCCCTGCCATGGCATGCAAGCTAATTTCTGGTGTCAGAAGGGCTTCTCCTCCCAACTCTTCAGCAACCTGCTCCAGTTCTAAGAGCGTCTCTTCCGGCAGTGGTGGATCATCACCATCTTCCTGCATGACTAAGATGAACATCTTCCCTTTGCAGACATGACTTCTACTAAATTTTTCATCACAATAGAAACACAGTCCCTTCTCTCTTTTTTCTGCCATTTCAGCAGTGGACAGCTTCCTCATGGGGAGAGGGGTTTTAGTTGCACCAGTGCCAATAGCCAGATTTTTCGAAGGTGTAGGTAATAACCCAGCTTGGTTATTTGCAGTATTGTTTACTTGATTTTTACTGTAAAAATTTCTGCTAGTGCTTCGATCATTCAGCTTGTCTTCAATTATTTTAGCTAAATCAATTGCTTGCTCCAAGCTTGCAGGAAGATGCATTCGTACCTCTTTGCGGATCTCCGGTTTGAGACCAGATTCAAAGTAACTCTGCAAGGTTAAATCATCAATCCCAATAACTTGATTGGCCAGCTGCTCGAAGTGTGTCTGATAATCATCCACGGTAGTACCTTGGGTCAGCCTACCCAGTTCTCCTCTCAAATCCCTATACCGTGAAGGGCCAAATCTGGAACGCAAGGCTTCCAAAAATTGGTTCCAGGTATGCAATCTGCCATTACGGTCCATCCAATGGTACCATTCTTCAGCCTTCCCATCCATGTGAAATACGTGAGCGTAAATTTCTCATCATCAGACAAATTGTGGAATCCATAGAATTGCTGGATCTTGTTAATCCACGGCTCCGGGTTACCTCCATTGAACCGAGGTATGGTTAGTTTGACTGATTTAAAAGGATTATTACCAAATAAACCACCAATTCCCTCTCCTGATGAGGTTTCTGTCTTACCTTTACCTCTATTCTGTTGATCTATTTTAGCCTCCATCATTGTTAATTTCAAGTTCATTTCCTTTAATATAATTCCTAAGGCACTGAATTGTTCTTCGTGGTGTTGCACGCGGTTCAAACATTCGTCAATGGCGTTCTGCTGCTTCACAGCACTGCGAGTTCCCTCTGTCATGGTGACGATGCACAGAAGTTGTCTCTCAATGAAAGCACCAAAATGATGGGATCAAGAACGGGAAAACAAAACAAGTAAATGTATATTGCCAGATTCAACGGTAATTCGAGTTTATCGGGGACTCCAAGAAGAATACAGAGGAAGAAGAAAGGGGAAATTTAGTTACAAACTTCAGATAAAAATCTCCTAAGACGTGACTCTCACTATAAAAGAGAATTCCATTGTATTCCTATTGGGCTACTCATCGTAGGCCCATTATTTACAAGCAATCCATGTACTTAATGCCTCTATTCCTATTTCACCTATTGGGCTTCTGACCCCACTACGGCCCACATCATTCCAACACTTGGAGCGCACTTTCAACCTGCTCCCTCTTCTAGGAGCTTCTTTCCTCTGCTCTGATGTCGGTTCCACCGTCACTACCTCTTCTGTCTCAATATCACCGTTTCCTTCTTCTATCTCTGGTCCAGGGTGCGTATCAGAATTTTAATGAAATTATATTGTTTTAGTGTATTTTGTTATTGTTTCTTTTTTTATAAAATTAGAAATAAAAAGAAAGTTGAGGAAAGAGAATATAAAAATACATCAAAACGACGTAATTTCATTAAAAATAATATAACTTTGTGTCATTTAAAATAACAAGTATTTTTCCTTATGTTTAATGCATGTTCAGATTCTAAAATAAAAACTTAGAAAATAAAATATTGAAAGATTAATTGCTATTTCATACTGGGTGCATTATATGTACTAATATACTGAAAGAGTAATGCTGCAGAACAAGGATTTGAAGTTAAGACTTGAGATCAGTGTAACACCAGATTCTCTGGAAAAATAAGCGCTACTACCATAACTAAAGAATTGAGGTTATTAAGTTAAAGACTATCTAGAATATACATAACAACTGGCAATAAAAAAAGAAAAAAAGAATATACATAACAACCAAGTTATGAGACTGTTAAATATGAATTTTAAACAACGTATGTAAGTCATTGATTTCTGTTTCTATTTCTTTTTTTTTTTATCATTTGAGCAACATGCAGAGGCTACATCATTTCTATGACAGCTGATTGGGAGCGCTGTGGATTGCTTAGATCATCAGAAGTCCTTATACTCTCCCATCTTGAGGAATTCCGACGACGTACAGCATGTGTTCCCCTTCCACCAAAAGTTGCAGCTTTATCAAAAGTTCTCACATTCCCATTGTAAAATTCTGTACCGATTCTAAAAGCCTTCTTCCAAACACTATTATCATCAGTGGTTGCATTGCCTTGACGTTGAGCTTCCTCTTCATGTTGGTAATGGTTATGGTTTTGCAGATACTTCGTCCGTAAGGCCAGTACTAAGCAGAAAGTGGAAGTGGCAGCACACATCATATAGAGACCCCAAAAATTGGTGAGGGTCAGGCTCTCAGTTTCTGGAGAAGTTTTGTTCTTTGAGCATTCATTGGAAGGGGTCAACCATAGATCTTCTAAAGTTTTTAGTGATCCATCTTCAGCTAGTGTTAAAATGCCTTCAGAGAAATCTTTTGCCATTGGAGATCCTTTTTGGAATACCTGCATATATCATATAGTCAGTGCAAGAAAACCAAGAGTTTCTTCAGAATGAATATACTTGCTTCTCTTTCCATAGTTACTTTACATTATAGGTTACTTTTTTGGCAAGTTAACTGCATAGAGTAAAATGTTTTGCTAATGAACTTATAGACTTGAGAATGCAAAATACATAACTAAAGTTTGAGGAGTTGGAAGCACTCACAAAGCCCAGCCCTCCAAATTTATAGGCAGCTGTAGTTGCAGTGTAATCATTGCAGTACTTATTCAAGAAAACCTTCACATATGGGCTCTCAAGAAAGAGAGCAGAAATTCTTTTGCTCTTGAATTTATCCACAATGTCATGTTCTCCATCAACGTCTATGACATTATGCGGTTTAACATCATACACATTCACCAAGTAGCTCTTTATAAAGGTACTGCTATTATCACAACCAATTGGTAAGTTGTTTTGCTTTAGCCACTCAATATCTCTTCCAGTCTTCAACCGTTGTACAGTAAGCATTGAAGAAAGGCTGGCCGTGTAGCTTGAGGTTAGGACAAACACAAGAAATAACCATCCACCAACTACTATTCGTGCAGTGTTGCTGTTTATGTTCTCCTCTGGGTTACATCAGAATCAGATATCATGCTATTAGAATTAGTGTACAAAAGCAAGGTTTTCCAATTGAAGAAGCAATATTTATGAAATTTAACATTTAAGTTTTTCTCTAAACACAATTTTGTTAAGTATTGCAACTCAGAAGTGCCACTAAATCCCCTATAAACTACCCAGTTCAAATCACAAGGAATATACATTTGCTGATCATTGCAAGATGTCAGAATCATTGCTGAAGATTTTGTACTTTTTTTTTCCTCTTTATATATTGTTTTATCCGTAGTTTTAAGGTCTTTATTTGTATAAGATTTGTGTAATATGGCAACTTTCTGACTCATAAATACCTCAGCCTGGAAAAAACCTACACTAAATTACCAATCAATTTTGACTTTCAAATACATAAAATAAAATAAAAAATCATTTCTTGTATATTTATACTTACTATGAGCGAAAAATAGAGAAGAAAAAGCAAACCACAGTGTGGTGCTGATCTGATTTTTCAACGGTCCACCAAAGTCTGGATTCAAGTGATGCTCCAGGAACCAGATGATAAACATTGTGTAGATGAGAATGGCAATAGTTGCTATCCACATCTCCAAGCTAAATGGTTTCATAAACAACCATGCTGATCCTTCAGTCTCTGCTGGAAGGATGAGTGATAAGCCTGACTCAGTGTATGGTTGAGTGAACCACACATCCTTTGATCGATTGGCAAGTATTGTGACATCTCCTACAATAGCATCATAGGACTGCAATTGATTTTGGTCAAGAATAGTGGTATTAGCATTCTTTTCCCATTTTGTTTGAAAAAATATATTTTACATAATAATTAAAAAAAAAAAACTAACTATATGATTTGATGAACAATTCTATTAGTCAAATTCTTATCCCTTTTTTTTTTTTCCTTCCGACACAAACTTGGCTAGTTCCTTCAATCTCTATAAGGTTTCCTGTTATTATCTTAACTTGGTCATGCTCAAACAAATATCATGAACGTCTTGAGAGGGGAAATATTTTAAGAAATATACCAGGTAGCATATGTGTTGGGAAATTCATAAAATTAATAGGAAGGCTCTGATATGAATTTATCTTCCTTGACAAAATGCTGTTATTACTGCCAATTTGGTGTAGAATACAATTACTGCTTAATTATTCACTCAATCAAATCACCAGTTTTTAGTTGTACAAATTCAATGGTCAAATAAGCTGGCTACTTTAGAAGCATTTTGCTTTTGAGAAAATATGATGTTTGATCTACGAGTAAGGTTATGTTGTGGTGTGCAATGCATATATTGAAGATGACAGATAAAATCATAAAACAAAACACAATTTTACAAGAACTTAATGTTGAGAAGATAAAGATTTTACCTCATTTATGACATGCAGTAGAAGTGTATCATACGATTCATTGCGGGGGTGAAATTCATAGGGCAGACCAGAATACTTGTCAATCAGAATGTCTCGTACCTTGTGGAAAAGATCAATACAGAAACCAGTATATTGATTTTGGGGGTCTATCTTCAAAAAATTATCAAAAGCAGGGTTCATGGGAAGTGCAACTTTTAAAGGGTTTGTATCTGTAGGTATTTTCCATCCTTTAGGATCAACAGAAGTTAGGCCTCCTGGCCAGACCACTGGGCCAGTTAAGCCTTTTGTTGCATTATCACCTCTTTTCTCTCTGTCTTTCAATATTTTAAGAGATCTAGCGAACTTCAACTTTGGTGTCCAAAAGTCCAATTCATTGTATTTCTTATTAACCACGTTTATGACCCTTATTATTGGAGTGTAGGATAGATGACTTTCTTTGAACCTTATATGACCACTTAAACCATTGAAATTGCTAGATAACATTTCCTCCAAAAACATCATTGAGTTACTAGAGTTGGTATTCATTTTCTCCAAGGCCCTTGTGATGACTGTAATGCTATCATAAGCTCGTAGTGCATTTAATCCTGGTTTGGACCCAACTGTTTTTGTATGCTCAGTTAGGAAATTTTCCTGCAACTTAGTATAAGCACTAGAGCTTGTAGAATAGTACGTTTTGATTCCCAAAGTACCTTCCATAGAAGATAAAATAGATTTATTGACAGAATCCAACATACTTGTAATCTCCTCATTGATTATCCAAGCTGACTCTTTCCCCAAGAATCCATCAATTTTCTTAGCTTCTCTGAACAAATGAGTCACCATAGGGAACGATGCTTGAAGTACAATAAAAACACGAGATTTAAGTGGCAATAGCTTAAGCAATTCGTCGAGAACAACCCCTTTTGGATCAGATAAAGAAGTGAATGATGGAAGAACTAATCGGTACTCAATCTGCGCGTTGACCTTTTGGAGAGCCTCAGAAAAGAGGCTTAACATTCCAGAATCACCACTATAAGGGTTGTCTTCATATATAGCTATTACATTTTGCCAGTTGTAGGCATGGATAATATCTGCTATGCAGTTCATGTGTGCATCTTGAGTTTTAGCCATTTGAATCAAGAAAGGCCAACGAAGTTGCATTAATGGAGGGACTACGGAGGGAGAAGAAAATGAAATAATTGGTACTTGAGCTTTAGTTCCAAGGTCAGCAACTAGAGCTGCTTCCTGCCATGTCTCCATGCCAATAATGACTTTAACTTTCTTCTTATTAATCAAATCTTCAGCTGCAAATCAGAAAGAAGTAAGATATTCTGTATGTGCTTAAAGTAAAGGAAAAAAAGAGAGAGATGTTTTTGACCAAAATATTTGTCATCAAATAGTACTCACCAGCTGAAGCTGCTCGTAATGGGTTTCTACCAGAGTCACGGAAGAAAAGGATAATGTTTTGAGTCTTGGAATAATCATTGAAACTTTGAGCTGCAACTTCCATGGCTCTTCTCTGCTGTTTTCCCGTCTCAGAATTGATATCAATGACCACACCAACACTTGAATTTTGGGAACTGTTGGCAGCCTGAACTCCTATAAGGCACTTGAATAGGAGAAGCGAGATTATGAGAGGAAGCCTAAGCAGAAGGTTTGGAACTGCGTTGCAAGTTTTGGCGTAAAAATTCATATTGGCTCAAGTATTATGATTGACATAAAGAATTGAAGATTAATAGGCTGATATTATATTCCTTCAATGAAAGTATGGATACATATATATAAACATATGGTGGAGGGACTTGTCAATGGTCAGATATCAAAATCCCACCGTTGAATGAAATTATTACAGTACATTCGTGGCTATCATTCTGCTGTAAATATATCAACCTGGAATTTAGCGTCTTGACTTGTATTACGTTGACTGGTTGCACGACAGAAACCGAGAAACACACAAGAATTTTCATTTTTTTGTACGTCTTGACCTGGAATTTCATGTCGATTGAAAGTTTGAAATTTGAAAAGTCAATATAGATGGTTAAGAATTAAGAGCTAGATAGTTTGAAAGTATATATCTTCTTAACGATATAAACCGCTAGTATTGCGTGTATATCATTTCTAACTTCTGTTGTTATGTTCCTGCAGTATGACTCATTCTTAGATATTTTTAATAATTTTTCTGAGTTACAATTAGTTTAATTTTTGGTCTTGAGAAAAATTGGATTCATGTTATAATTCAATGGAAGATGCTTTGAAATTCACCAAATATTTGATTAGTATTATTTAATAAAATTAGTATAGGCTTTTGATGGGAAGTTTCATTTAGTCAATTATGTTTTATATATTGTTAGTCTTAGATGTATTTTATTTATTTTTTATTTCTCCGCTGGTTCATTGACTACTTAACTAATTTGGTTTAAGCTGGATAAAATCACAGAGGACATCAAGCTTTGCGGTGGTTGTGTCAAGCTATGTTGCATCGACATCGACACGGGACATAGGATACGATACGATACTTCGACATGTTAATTCTAAAAAATGTTAAATTTTAACACGTTAGGACACGTTTTGATATTATATAATATTTTTAATTTATGTAGTGTATATTATATTTAATATTCAATAATTTAAAAAAAAATAAAGCTAAACTCATAATACCCATCAATTTTGCAAAGAAACATAAGATATCCTAAATGTTTATATTAAACTCAATAAAATAATAATCGTAATCCAATGAATTTAATAGTTGGAACTCAAAATGCAACGCAACTTTTGAATTTTTTTTTAGTCTTTACAATGAGTATTGGAGTGTCGGTGAGTGTCGGAAAATATCAAATCCGACACGTCATAAATATTAAAGTGTCATGCTTCACGGCTGCCAAATAGTAACTAGCAAGGACTTTATATCTGTTTCTATGAAACAGATTGATGGGAACCTTTTTAGCATAAAGGTTAAGCTTATAGAAGAGAACTAAATTGGAAGAAATGTAACGTCTTTTTTTCATTTCATTTCTTTCAATCACTTCCCTTTAGATGGATGAAGGATATGGGCCAATTCCAAAGCCCACAAATCCGGATTGGGCCCAATGGCGTTTGATCCAACAGTAGACCCGATCCAGAAATTAGAGGGGTCGGGGCTGGGTAGTGAGAGAGAGAGAGAGGAGTGATGGCGCAGTTCTGGAAACCAGGGACGGAGAAGCCTCAGGGTCGAGTGGTTGACGATGAAGAAGGCGGTGTTCTATTCTTGTCAGGCCCACATTCTTCGTCTTCGTCTTCATCTTCTGGATATGGATACGCCACTATCGAGAAGCAACGGCAGCGATTGCCTGTGTACAAGTACCGCACTTCCATTCTCTACCTGGTCGAGACTCACGCCACCACCATCATTGTCGGCGAGACCGGTAGTGGCAAAACCACTCAAATTCCTCAGGTTCCTTTTATCCTATTGCTCCCCGTGCTGCAAATTCAAATTCAAATTCAAGTTCAAATCCAAATTCTTGTGACTTACAATGGAATGCACTGCAGTACCTGAAAGAAGCAGGGTGGGCTGATGGTGGCAGACTCATTGCTTGTACTCAACCTAGACGACTTGCCGTTCAGGTTCCTTTTTCTTCGTTCAATCTTTCATAATTGTCAATGCTCTCTCATCTTAACTGTTCGAGTTTCACAGGCTGTTGCTTCCAGAGTTGCTGAAGAGATGGGAGTCAAACTTGGTGAACAAGTTGGCTACACCATTAGGTTTGAAGATTTTACAAAACCAGTGAGCATCTCTTAATACAATTACCACATCTCCATATCTTATAAATATCTATCCCAGAGGAAAAAAGAATAAGATTCGTCTTAATACTTGGTCGGTTGATCACCAATGCTTATAATGGTTTTCCATTTTTTGGCAGCACAGGATGTAACAGTACTGAAATTCTTAACTGACGGGGTGCTACTAAGGGAGATGATGGACGATCCTCTTTTGACCAAATATAGGTACTTGTTTTCACTCTGTTTTATCATCTCATTGAAATAACAACTTCAAATGTTACACACAAACACTACTGCTACTACCTATATAACTATTAATAAAAGTGACATATTCCATGTACGCAAAGTGTGATTTAGACATCAAAGACCTGGATGAACCAGGGATATCATGGTGGTATGAAGGCAGTTTAGCATCCTTATGATCTTTTCCTTCATTATGAAGTTGCTTGCAGATTTGGAGAGCCTTTCTTATGAACACTGTGATTTGGTTTTGGGACTCATGACTTTTGCCATTTGTTTTAATTTGAAAGGATTTCTAATCCACTCCATACTCTTCTTTAACCTCAACAAATTCTTTTTCTATCCATGAAAAAAATAATCGCTCTCCATTAAATCCCGATAAGTGAGGGTAGAGGTTAGGGAAATATTTGTACGTAGTCTTACTCTACAAAGAGGCTGTTCCCGGATTCGAACCTTTGACCTTTTAGTCATAAAAGGACAGTTTTACCACTGCTCCAGGCTTGCCCTCTTTTTTATCCATAAAAAATATTTAAAAAAAGGTAAAATTGAAAGGTGTATAGCTGCAGAGCTTTCCAGTGACAATTAGTCTAGCTCTAGACAAAACAAATGTTCATGACTGTTGAGACTTTAGAAGTTATCCATGCAAAGCCTAATAGTATAATTGCGATATAAATAGTTTTCCTTTTACAGTATTCGAACCTTTTGTGGTTGTGCCAAGTAACAAGGACTTTATATCTGTTTCTATGAAAGAGATGCTATTCCATTTCCTGTCCTGAACTCCTTTTACCCCCTAAAATAATTGTTACAGTGTTATAATGGTGGATGAAGCTCACGAAAGGTCGATTTCAACTGACATTTTGCTTGGACTATTGAAAAAGGTATTGAATTGATGGGCAAGCCATATATCTAGGATCAATTTTTTTTTTTTAATTAACAAATAGTTTCTTTATCTTCACAGTTTTTGAATCTTTTAGTTTGTAAGTTTTCTGTTTGCTGCATTTTTAGATTCAACGGCGTCGACCAGAGTTGCGATTGATTATCACATCTGCTACTATTGAAGCGAAATCAATGTCTGACTTCTTCCGAACAAGGTTTTCTTCTGCTCTTTCTATGTTTCAATTGTTTAGACTTTTTCACCTTAACACTCTTCTGGAAGTTCTATTTATAGAATTTATCTTCATAAAAAATATCACGAGATTTTATCAGGAAAATAACCTAAACTGTAAATATCTGATTTTAAGATTCACTCGGTTTATATTTAGACAGCTACAACAAGTAACCAGCACAAGGCAAGGAACATTTTCATCAGTGAAGGAGCATTTTCATCCATATACCTATATCTGTTGGCATTTAATTATTTGTAATGCTAATGTTTTCTCATAGAAATAACCTTGGGATGCTGGGTCATTGTCTGACTGGTAGCTTTAAACTGACATCTTTCAATGTTATTCCTCTCTCCTGCACCCACAGAAAGCACAAAGGAGAAAATATAACCTTTGCAATGTCATATTTAATCCAGTTTGTTTGATACTTAACTCCTTATAAATTATCACCCAAAAAAGTAGCCTCTTATTCAACACCGTGCACTCTGTTAACAGAAAAAAGCGCCAAAAACCTGAAAACGAGGAGCATGGAGTACAAGTGGAACCTGCAATCTTATCAGTTGAGGTACTATTTTTGGAAGTACGACACTTGCTTGCATGTCTCCTGTTTTAGGTTAGGTGAATCTCCCTTGCCCCAAGTTTGCTTTTGGAAGAGGTTATCTTTTAGTTTCTCTCTAGTTCTCAGCCCATGGTTGTTTCAAGGGTGTATCTGATTTGCAAAAGGACTGGGTTGATGTATTCCCAGCTTCCTTGTTTCCTTGTTTATCTTTTAACTTTTTCCTGCTCTTGGGTTCACCATATCCTCACCCAGCTGTATTTCTTCTCTTTTATTCAATATTAATAATATTGATTTTCTAAAAAAATCTCTCTTTTCAGAATCTGAACTACATTATGATTTGGAGATATATTAATTGTGAGGAATCACTATGCCTTTGTCATGTCCAGGTTAAAGTTTCCAATGTTCAAATAAAGTATGCTTTATGATTTTCAGGGCAGAGGCTTCAATGTAGAAATTAATTTTGCTGAGGAACCTGTCCAAGACTATGTTCAGGCAGCTGTTTCAACAGTACTCTTGATTCATGAGCGGGTATTTTTACTTGCTATTGTGATAGGATAATCTCAACGCATTTAATTCAGTGTAATTACATATGTTGTTTCACGGTGCATGCATTAGGCTTGTCCATGGACACCAAATTATGAGTGTTCATTTTAATCCATACCATAAATTCTGGGGCCCTCCACCAGCAAAGTAAACACTCACTATAAACATCTCCGCTGTTGAAATAAGCAAAAAGTCAGATTTATCTTAACAGTTAAAACAAAAACAAAATTGATTGAAATGGTAGTTTTGGTCTATGCTTTCTCTCCTTAGGAGCCCACAGGAGATGTTCTAGTGTTCCTTACTGGCCAAGATGATATTGATGCTGCTGTTCAGTTACTCACTGAAGAAGTTCAAACTAATAGGAAACACTCTGCAGGTACACACCCAGACACCCTGAATAGTTCTTATTTTGACTAGTAGCTTTTGATGTCTTTAACTACTTACAACTAAAAATAAATGAGTATAATATGCATAGAATTTATGTTTCTCTAAACACAACATAATGGAAAAAGGCTTTCATATTTTGCACATAATTATACTTGTCAGTCAGATTCCGCTAATGCATGAAACTTTCTTCTGTTCCAGGATTGATTGTTTTGCCTCTCTATTCAGGACTTCCACGTGCTGAACAGGTTAGAAATACATCTGTGGATTTAGTTCTCAAAAATTTATTTGTTTGTTTGTTTAGATTTCTGAATGTGGGGATACATGTATCACTTCTCTTAGGAGTTAGTGTTTTCTCCAACTCCTAGAGGAAAGAGGAAAGTCATAATTTCTACTAATATAGCAGAAACATCGCTCACGTTGGAGGTAACATCTATTCTACAATAAGTTTGACTATAGTTAGAGCCTAGAGGGAACAAGGCGTTTCTTATCCATTCTTATTTTTTTCTAATGGTGCAGGGCATTGTCTATGTTGTTGACAGTGGATTCTCCAAACAGCGGTTCTACAATCCGGTATTTCCATTTTGTTGATTCTCTTAAAGATATGTAGTATCGAGCCCTATAATGATTTGCTCCTGTTTTGGTTTATAAATGTCTTTTTTGTTTCATATTTTAATTAATAAAAGCACATGCCCATTGGATTAATACCCTGCCTTCTATCTTTGCTTCTGCTCAAGCTTCTTTTTTCCTATCTATTTCTCATCCAGTACTATTCCACTGCAGAGGGTTTATCCTCACTTTCCACTTCTGAACTTGTATTTTCTTAATAAATTAGAGATGCCTCGTCAATTTTTAATGTGGCTTATCCAAACGATTCATTATTAGTTCATGAAGGATTTAGAACCTTAAAAATTTCAGTATATTGTTTCCCAGTTGTGGTACACAGTTGATTTCTTAATAAGCATTCATGCAGGATTCTCTTTACTATTCAGTTTATTAGAATTTTCCACTAAGTTTTGATTGATTCTTGCTGGCATGCGAGTAACTTTATTTTTTAGAAGTCTTTCTTTCTCCACTCTTTTTCTCAGATGTCTTGATGTCACTGAGTGTAATTTTCTGCCCTTCTTTTTAACAGATTTCTGATATTGAAAATCTGGTTGTGGCACCAATATCTAGGGCTTCTGCTAGACAAAGAGCTGGTAGGGCTGGACGTGTTCGACCAGGAAAGTGTTACAGGTGTCTGACTGAAATTAGATAGTTTCTTTTAGTTGGTTTAATAATATCAAATATATTTTATTCACTTAGTCGTCTATTGCTTCTGAATAAGAATTTAAATTTTTTTTTTTTTTTTTTTTTTGATAACAAGAATTTAAATTTTTTATCAGCCTAAGAACCACATTTAACTAAAAGTCTATTTTTTTGTTTCTTGCTGTGGATTTCTCCTTCCAAATACCCCATGGCAGAAAGAGCCCCTGTTAGTCTATAAATATGTGTATTGACATTCTTGTCAAAATCTTTTGCGAAAGGCCTCAATATCCAATAATACTATAAATAAAAGGAAATGCTTTTGCTATACTATATATGTCGTTGCACTAAATATCTTAAAAAAATAAATAAATAAATAAATGGCATGCTTTAGAATACCTTATTAATTTTCCTTTTTTTAATTTTTTGCTAAGAACTAATTACACTGCGGTGAACAAGTGTGCCCACTTCACCTTGGAGCAATTTCTTTTAGTTCATTTTAAAAAGTTTTGGGAGAAACAGAGATGCCAAAATTTCATGGCAGTTTCAATTCGAAAAAAGTTGGCAGTGTACAGTTTTTACTGGTTTTTGATTTATTTTATTTGATTTAAGCTGAATGCATTATTTTTGAAAGGCCACTTTTTGCCCCTGGATTTTCTTTGGGATTTATGGTCTCTTGCTGGTGCTCTGCTCATAGCTGTTTCAACGGGTTTTTCATTTCTGATACATAAAGAAATTGGGCAGCCTTTAAGCATTCTTATTTTTTTATTTTTCCCTGAAATTTTTCTGATTTGGAGGATATCTTATCCAGTCCCCTCAATAGCCGTTTGCACTTTTTCTGTCTAATAAATTCTCTGTTTTGATCAAGAGTGTGTGTGGGCGCCCGTGTATGTATGTATGTATGCTCTTCCCTCTGCTTTTACCCTTTATCAGTTACTTTAGCTGGCTCACTGCTTTGGCTCTATTCTAAGTATCATACTAAGCATTTTATTGACCAAGTTAATATTTCTTCTTCAATTTCATTATGTAATACTGTTGATCATGTTTTCTTGATTTATTTGTTTAATGTTACCATTCATTGTCACATGACTGCAACCAGGCTATATACAGAAGAATATTTTCTTAACCACATGTCTAATGAGGGAACTCCAGAGATACAGAGATCAAATCTTGTCTCCTGTGTAATCCAGGTTAGTAAATTTTTTAATATAATTTAGCAGAAACAAACTTTTAAGTCCATTTTATTTCTTATGGTAGCACCCCCACCATTGGTTGTTTCTTTTTCTCCAGGCATGCTTCTTTGACTGAGATTATATTTTTCCGGTCAATAGTAATGATTAGTTGCATCAATGTTCTTCTGATTTATCATGACTTTTTAAATTTAATAAATATAAATTAAAAATGTATCTCCTCTCCTTATGATTTTCTTAATTAAAAAATGATAAAGATTAATTGGAGAGAGAAAGATAAAGTTGCATTTGAAATGTCATTGTTTTCAATACTTTGTTTCACTAACTCCTTTCTTGCAATGAATCCCCCCTGTTTTCTTGTTGAATGCCTAAAACAGTTAGGCACTTCCATTATGATCGTATGTGCCAAAGATGTTCAGAGAGAAATTTTTGAAAGGAGGGCAGGAACAGAATTCCTTGTTATAATACAGACATACTGTACCACAAACTTGCATATTAGTATTCCCCTACGTATGTTATATAGGATAAGATTATTTTTATTACCTCTCTCTGTTGCTATGCTAATGGTTATTCATAAGAGGATTTCCACTTCTATTATGGAAGGGATTGAACGGTGTTGTTGTATTCTTTAGCCTCTGCCCCCTATTTGTGCATCGCTTCTCTCTAATAAAATTCCTCCTTTTTATCCAAAAAAGAAAAAGCATATAGTTTTGTGTTCGATAAGATGGACTGCCCAATCATCAACTTCACCTTTTCTGATATAACTGATATCATTCCATTTGAGTGCTATTACCATAGTATTGCTTGCTGCAATAGTATGTGTGTGTAAGATTAAGTTAATGGTTGATCCTAAAGTTAATTACTTAACACCTTTTCTTATGATTTCCAGTTAAAGGCATTGGGGATTGATAATATCTTGGGCTTTGACTGGCCAGCATCTCCATCTCCTGAAGCAATGATCCGAGCACTAGAAGTTCTCTACTCTCTTGGGGTCTTGGATGATGATGCTAAGCTTACTTCACCAACTGGATTTCAAGTTGCAGAGATTCCACTTGTATATTTTCGATACCACTAAAATCACGCTTCATTCATTTGTTACGTACTTCATCTTTGTTTTATTTACCCTGGGTACAGGGTTAGTTCTAAGTACACCAGACTTATAGCAGATAGCACAAAAGAATAGCAGAAGAGAAAGTAAAGAATTGAAAAATTAGGACTTGGAAGCAATTCTATGAGTTTATTTAGGAACTCTGCCCTTTTCAGATAAATTAGGAATCCAGAATTTCATGGAGAACCTGCACTCTTCTATTAAATATTAATGCAGTTGTCATTTCCTCTCCCTTAAGTCCCTCCCGTTTTTTTCCAACCCTAAAGAAATCAACCGACAGCTTTGGGCCATTTTCTGCACCATTTATGTGGCTTTGGTCGGCAGTGCATGTGATTCTAGTGTAATATGGGCCATTTTCTGCACCATTTATGTGGCTTTGGTCGGCAGTGCATGTGATTCTAGTATATATTACATGGTTTTCTTTGCTCTCAAGTGTTCTCTTAACCATTTTATGTTTCTTCATATTTTCTATTATGCATAGATGCAATGTGTGGATTCATTAAATAAACAATATATTTTAAGAGCTTCTACTCTTCCTTTGTTGTTGATATATTCTTTAAATAAAGGGTACAAGTACAGATATTGCCATTGTTCTGCTGTTAAGGAGTTTTTGATGTCTGTCCTTTTTTACACGCATTTCTCACCTTTCCATAATTAGCTTTCCAGATGCATTTCTTACAATTTTGCCAATGTCTGCTTAATTGATTGTAATTTTTGCCAGGATCCAATGATCTCAAAAATGATAATAGCTTCCAGCCAATTTGGGTGTTCAGAGGAGATAATCACAACTGCTGCTGTTCTTTCGGTCCAAGTAAAGCTTTTTGCTCGTCTGTCATGACGAATTGTTTTGGCAAAATAAATTTCTATTAATTTCTGTGTGTTGAAACTTGAAATCAATTTTTCATACTGAGGTGGAGAAATATTAAATGAAATCTATGTGGAAAATATCACAGAAATATAGTTAAACGTTAATGTAGTGATAGAGCAGTTGATCTCAGTTTCAAATTATCTATGTATACAGTCTATCTGGATCTCAGGGAGAGGGATACAAAAGGAATCAGATGAAGCAAAATTGAGATTTGCTGCTGCCGAGGTACTTTAGTTTGATTTTTTTGTTCTCTCTCTCTCTCTCACACACACACACACACACAATTGATCTTCATTAAAACTCTCCCCGTGTTCTGCAATTGTTTCTGTATCAATGTAATGTGTGAACTTTTTATTATTATTATTCCTAAATATGATATCTTTTAATAATTGATACAGGGTGACCATGTAACATTCCTTAATGTATATAAAGGGTTTCTTCAGTCTGGTAAATCTTCACAGTGGTGTCACAAGAACTTTGTGAACTACCATGCCATGGTGTGTATGAGTAGCTACTTTGCACAATGTAGGCATTTCAATTTGTCCTTTTCACAAATATTTTACATGGCTGCTTAAATTGCGCAGAGAAAGGTTCTTGAAGTTAGAGAACAACTCAAAAGAATTGCACAGAGGATAGGCTTAGTCTTAAAATCTTGCGAAAGTGATATGCAGGTTGATTTTTCTATACTCTTACTGGTTTAGAAAAAGCTCTTTTAGAAAATGCATGCGGATCTTCTCCTGATTTATTCTTTTTATGCCCATATAGTTTAGTTAAAGTTCTCTACCCTAGTGTGATTATTCTAATTTATTGATCCTGTCCCATTCTTTCAGTTCCTTTGTTTTAGTTAGTTAACTTGATTTGATTACATTTACTAATTAAAATTGTTCCAGGTGGTTAGGAAAGCAGTTACTGCTGGCTTTTTTGCTAATGCATGCCATCTAGAGGTGAGATAATTCTTGACGTATTAATATACATGATTTTCTTTTCCATTTTACATGTATATTAAAATTTATTTTGTGGCAAAGGAAATAATTTGACTTCAGTTTCTGTACCTCGTTAAAAGGCATACAGTCATAATGGGATGTACAAGACGTTAAGAGGATCACAAGAAGTTTATATTCACCCATCATCAGTTCTATTCAGGTTTGTTATAAAACTGAGTTTGGGATGATCTTTTGTATTATGTGCTGCTTTTACTACTATGTATGCTTTAGAAGATTAAGAAGCTTGGGTTTTTATTTTTATTATTATTATTATTATTATTATATCCTCTGTATCTAAAGTGAACTAAAATTTATGTTATTTTGCAGAGTAAATCCTAAGTGGGTTATTTACAATTCTCTTGTATCAACTGATCGACAATACATGCGCAATGTCATAACCATAGATCCCTCATGGCTATTGGAAGCTGCTCCTCACTTTTACCAGCTACAGCAATCTATTCCTCTTCACTGATTATCTTAGGCCTATTGAGATTCTGAAGCAAAGGAAAGAAATTGTTAAGATGTCAAGTCTCAGTTCAAGCAGAGCAGATTAACCAGTGATGTTAGGATATAAGATATAAACTTAATACTCCTACGTAAATTGGATACTTTCTGGAAGTTATGGGAAGTTTTTTGTTCCTTCATACTCCCCACGGCTAATTGCTAGATCCAGGTGGCAATGCACTATAGATGTTGTCAATTTTTGTTAAAACATAAGGAACGAAGAGGTTTATTCTTTTTATAAAAAATTACAAACTCTTGAATGTTTTCTTGCATTGTTGTCAAAAATTAGTGTAAATATGTAAAAACTTACGTTTTTACCTTTTTACTAAGGTGATACGTGTTAAAATGTAAGTAAAAATTCTTTTCAGTAAAATTGGTAAAAACTACGTGTACAAACGTAAAAACAGTAGAAACATAAGTTTTTACGTTTTTACTTAAACTAAAAAATCGAAATCGAACTAGGTCAACTTTTAACTCATGATTTGTTTTTATTTTGTATTTTTTTAATAAAGTAAAATATAAAAAAAAATCTATTTTTATTTCCCCCAAATCAAATGCACATTATCTTGTTTTAACTATTTGGAAAAATAAAACTCTCACGTGATGTTGCTGTTTTCCATTTAAGAGTTGTTAAACTTTATTTTTTTGATGTTGTGGAATTTGGTTATAGGAGTTGTTAAACTCTTTTTGTATTTTTGGACTTATGTCTTATATAGTTACGTGACTTATATCTTTTAAATATGAAGTTGTTCATTGAATTTTGAGTAGTGACTTATGTGATTTTTTTTTTGCATGCATATATATATATATATATATATATATATATATATATATATATATATATATTTATCTTGATCTTAAGTAGTAGAAACTTTATGTTTCATGTTGTTTTTAGGATTTATATTTCTCCCATTCCCTTCCATTTCTATGTAGAAACCCGTTTTTGACCACATTGCTTTCAGGTACTCTAAGTTGAGTTATTGTTAGTTATAAATATATGACTAGATTTTTTTTATTTTTATTTCTATTTTAGTACAGATATGACTAGATTATTGGATACCAGGCCACATTGACAATATTCCTAAACAGTGTCGTCTATATTAAAAATATGGAATGTTTTTTTTGTTGTTGAATTTTTGAATAACAAACCCTAAATTGCATCGAATTGTAAAATTTAGAAATTCAGTGAAAAATAAGTTAAAATATATTATACAAGTGATATATCGTGTTTTAATCAATCTCAGAGAGATTTAATTTTTGAATTATAAATATATAAAAATAAGGAGTAGAATATTGTAATAACCAATTAATATTACTACTAATGTTACTACCAATCAATTTCACTGTTAGATCGATTATGTTGATCCAACAGTTATATTTATTTCTATCTTTGTATGGTTATGATTCTCCATATTTAATGTGAGAGCATTAAATATGAGAAATCATAACCATACAAAGGTGAAAATAAATATAAAATATTAAGTATGAGGAAACATAACCATACAAAGATAGAAATAAATATAACTGTTAGATCAACATAATCGATCTAACGGTGAAATTGATTGGTAGTAATATTGGTAGTAACACTAATGGGCTGTTACAACTTACAATATCCTTCCCCTAAAAACAAATAAGATAATAAGAACAAATTTAGAATTTAAAAACTAGATATAAATTAAATTTAAATATAATATAATAAGTTTTATTTTTTAGCCAAATAGATTTAGGGGTAGGATATTGTAACAACCAATTAGTGTTACTACTAATCAATTTCACCATTAGATCGATTATGTTGATCTAACGGTTATATTTATTTTCATCTTTGTATGGTTATGATTCTGTATATTTAATGTGAAAGCATTAAATATAGAAAATCATAACCATACAAAGGTAAAAATAAATATAAATTATTAAATATGGAGAATTATAACCATAAAAAATGGAAATAAATAGAACCGTTGGATCAACATAATTAATCTAATGATAAAATTGATTGGTAGTAACACTAATTGGTTATTACAATATTCTTCCCCATAGATTTAAAATATATTTCATTGTAATTTTATAATAAATAAATGAGATAAAGAAGATTAGAATTAGGATTTGAAAATTAAATAGCAAGTATATTTATACATGATAAAATTAGTTTTGCTCTATAGTTAATTTCAAATGAATTTCATATTTTTCTGAATATGAAATATAACAAAAAAAGTAAGATCAATAAAATAAAATAATAATTTTAAAATTGAATAAGAAGTAGATTTAAATATTGTAAAATAATTTTTTTTTATAAGATAAATAAAGTAGCAAGTAAAAGCTAGTGAAACAAAAAAAAAAATCCATATCTCACAAGTCATAAGTAATCAAGTGGTCAAGTCCAAATTCCAAAGTTTGTTCCTTTACTATGTTCTTACTTCTTACTTACAAAGATGGCAAATTGGTAGAAATCAATTAATAAAATAGATTTTCTTCTCAAATACTCTTGCTAAATGATATATATATTTTTTTTAAGTTAGATCACTCTTGAATTGAAAAAATATTAATTCCTGAGCGATTCCAGCGACTACGTGATCAGCCTTACGATTGTATCGTTTGCATTGAAAATCATATCGAATCGTTTGATATGAATTATGAATTGCACAATTTCTGCAATTATCTCTATAATTGTTTGTCTCTTCACTCTTACTATTTTAATTTTGAGGTTAACAACTTTAAGTTAAATATATTGAGTTGAACTATTTGCCATATTTTTTTTCTTAAAAAAAATCAGACCCAAGATTTACTTATATTTTTTCTTTGTGACTGAAATCTTAAAAATATAATTAAGTAAAACTGAAAAGGATATAGTAACTTCTATTTTTTTTTATTTGGTACATATATTAACTTTTTATTATATATTTACCTCAAGATAAAAAAGAAATTTGATATGAATTTTTATAGGATTCTTCAACAATATTTTCGTAGTTTTGATAATTTTACCAAATAATGTTTTATATACTTTATGGAGATAAATAATTTGTTTTATTCCTGTAACAATAATGCTTGTTACATTTTGTTATAGATGCTATGCTGGTTCTCTTTTTCTCATTTTGAAACTTGCTCTCAAATAATTCCAGATTTCTTATCTTTCCTCTTACTCGACCAAACAAACCCTTGTTACAACCAAAAAGAAGAGTAAGAAAAAGTTAAATTTTCATAAATATCAGAGCAACTAGAATACAAATTAAAGTTCTCAAACATAAAAAGCCTAAACGATTGAAATTAAGATAACTGAAAATCCCATTTGAAGTAGCATCTCCTTGGTTTTCAAGAATCCAAGGGAATGCATTATAAACATTCCCTTTTCTTCACATGCTGAAATTGTTGGAAACACAAATGCAAACTCAGAGCTTCAAGGTAAGATCAATGCCACTTTTTCCTGCTTCACGTGCCACATGATTTGGGGTACCCCTCTCCGTGTCCTTCACTTCTAAGAAGTTATAGAAAGGTCTACTATTTGGTCCACTTGACTCTGAACGTTGGTATGGGCCCTCCATTCTATCCTACAAAATTTTAAAAGCAAGAAACAAACATATTAATAAATATACATATAAAAACAAAGAGTAATGAATATTAGACCTTCCAGAATATCTTGCAACTTACTTCAGTCACTTCAGGAGTAGCAAATGGTGGGAAATTTGCATGACCAGGCACCACAATTTCAGAATTGAATTTTCTGCTATTGAGCTCAGAAGTGCTACCCCATTTGGCATCCCTAAGAAAGACGGTGTCAACCAAAAAAAAATATTATATTATATTTGGTGTCGTGTTTTGGTTGGTTTGTTTGAATTAAACAATTTTTATAATTATATAATCATTCTTATTTATTTTACTTCTATTTATTAGTTTAAAATTATGTTTTTTATTACAAAAATGAAGTTGATGAATATTCATAGTAAAAAATTTGATGAATACAATAACTATTTGTGTCATGTTAAGAAGCTAAGGATATTCATATTCATGTTGAATTCACATCCTTATAATTAAGGTATTATTACCTGTAGCACTCGTTGGCTAAATCGAAACTACTGACACCGTGACTGTCAATTATAGATGATTGGTGTGGTCTTTTGTTTTCTGGTAGAATCAGAGAGTTGTCCAATGATGAAGGGCGTGACAGCTTCATGCCAACCATCTGCACCACATACATAACTTTGTCGTCAAGATAAAAGTGCACTTTTTTTATTTCATCTACTGTGAATGGAGAAATTTTGCATTTTGCATCGTTGTTACATGCAAGTGCCTTAAAACTAAACAATTCAATCATGTCTTGAATTTGTCAAATACTTAAAAAAATAAAAAATAAAATTCAAGGTAAGAAATCAACCAGTACATCAGTTGTAGGCATAGTACCATCAATTTGAAAATACAAATTTATATGACATTTTAAATCAAATTGATATTTTCAAGATCACCGGAAGTTTTTTTTCCAAATAACCCAATACGAAATTAATATCAAAATCTGCTATACAACCTACCTAACCACAGAAAATCTGAAGCAAATGATTTAAGTCTGTTATATTAATATAATTTATTATAAATATTGATGCCTAAATAGAAAAAGAAATGGGAGTAAGAGGGATTAAGAATAGTCACTTTATATTCCTCTGGGGCCCTTGGTGTGCTGTTGTAAAATGAACTTTGGTTTGAAGGGAGCTCTAGATGATTGTGCTTTTCTATAGGCAATGATCCTGAAGGAGTGGTATCAACCCCAACAAATTGATTCATCTGCATTTGTAGGTTATGCATATACAGTGAGATTTCCTTTACACACATAAATACACACAAGGAGCAATGAACCTTTATTCAGTATGGCAAAAGTTCATGTACTCATCATAGTCACATAAAAAATATGAATGATGTCATAAACCTTACCTTGGGAGGTGGATACTGATTGTTTCTATTTTGAATGGTTGCAGGAAAAGACCGAATGTGATTAGATTCACTGGACAAATTCCTGGATGGGGAATTGCCCGAGTCAGATTGGTTTCCATCCAATCCTTCATTAAGGTTGGACTTAGACTTGCATGAACTGAGATTCATGGGAAATAGAAATAGTTCTTTCTCTGGGGAAACCAATCTTGATCCACCATTTCTTTCTAATGTTCCACTTTGACCATAATTAGGTATCATGGTTGGTGGTGTAGTTGGGCCTAAATGATCAAATATTGAGCCTGACGGGACATGAGAATGCAAATTGTTTGGTGCAGGGCCAGGGCCAGGGCCAGGGGATGGTACAGTAATCCTGCCTGAAGGTTGTGTAGTTGGTGGTGGTTGATGATGAGATTTGAAAGATGAAGAAAAATATGGATTTGAATGATGGGGAATGAAACATGATGATGAAAATCCCTCAGTGTTTCCCTGGTCTGTTATTGCTGCTATGGATTCTTGTTGTCTCAAGATCTTCTCAAGCTCAGCAACTCCAGGACCTCTTCTAGGGACTTTTGGACATTTTTGAGGCTTCTTGGCCTTAGAACCCCTAATGCCAGTACTACTTCCAGTTTTACTACACATTTTCCACCAATGTTGCCCTGCCTTCTCCTCCTCCTCCTCCTGTTGTTGTTTGAATATATAGAACTATAATTGGGACCTAGAATTGATTATCATCCAAGCCCAATTCAAATTGAGAGATAGAGATAATTCAAAAATGATACAAAATATCCATTTGAATGATCACAAAATCTAATATTAAAAGTAGTAACAAAGAATATTCATTAAAAAACAGATACCATGATATATGGAAAGAAAATCTCAAGAGAATAGAGGAGATTACGCCTACTAAATTGGTGCAATAATGAAGAGTAAACTCGGGAAAATCTTTCAAAGCCTGGAAATCCAAGCATTCATCAGAATCTTTCTTTCCTTCTCGGTTTTCTCGCCCATGATTATCTCAATCACTTGTGCTTTCTCTTTCTCCAAATGAAAGCAAGCTTTGTAGTGAAAATCCTACTCTTTGTTAAAAGGGTGTAAAAATCTCTGTTAATTTTTAACCTGGACGATGCATTTTCCTTAGCCAGTAATTGCATGCAATTTATAGTTCTTTTTGTGGACCTGCTCTTGAATATTATTAAACTTGTTTCTTTCTTGGTTGGTCAATCTTTTATTTTTATTTTTTAAAATTACTCTGTCAATTTAAAAGTCTGTTTGGTTGGGAAACCAAGAAAATTACTTCATAAGGAAAATCACATTCTGATTTTTCTCATATAATGAAAATAAAAATGAGAGAATTGTCTTGTAAATTTCTCAACCTACTAGTAAAGACCAATGTCATTTGTATATATGTACATGTCCTTTTTTAGTCTTTTACTTTTCTTATAAAATGGGAATTAAATTTAAAAAAAATGAGAATTAACAAAATACGGATATATTTTTCCTATTTAGTTTGTAACGAAATTAAACCCGAGTTAATTTGCTTTAATTCCCGTCTTTCTCTTCATCTATGTTTTATGGCTATAATAATACGTGTTTATAGCCAGCAAACAAACAAACCCTAAAAGTAATAATACCTACAAATTATGGAATAGAACTTTGTTAGGAAATATATGCGCAGTCTCCAGCCTGGCAGCCTAAAAATATTGCATTTTCAAAAGCCATAAGAGAATGTATCTGCTACACAAGGCAACCAATATATGCCACAAAACCTTCATTAATGTGCAAAAAATATAAAGATATCTCAAAAGAATTTGACCTTAATCATGCTTTTTCCTCTTGAAAATCAAATCTTTCTAAAAATTCTTTCAAAGGAGAGATATATAGTAAGTTGACAATCTTTGGCAAGGCAACAAGAAATGCACCCACATGGGTCATACGGATGTAATCTTTACCAATTATGAAGATCACCTCCCTACTGGCCGCCCCACATCATCATAACAACCCTTTTTTCACTTATGCTAGCTGCTGACATATTTCTCTTGTATGAAATGCCAATAATAGATACCCTCTTGATTGAAAATTCCGACAAGATTAAGGGATGTATTAGATTAGAATTTTAAAAGATTTTTTTTTGACATAAAAAATCTTATAGATTTTATAAGAATATTTAGAATTGAAGGTATTTTAAAGACTTTTTTTACTATCAATATTTCATAAGATTGGATTTTAAAGAATTTTAATAGAATTTATAAGATTTGAAAGGACAATATATATTTATAAGATTTTAAAAAATCATATCAATGTTTAACAAATATTCAAAATTACAATAGTCAATAAAAAAATAACAAAGAAACACAATAATATTAATTAAAAAAGTAAAATCTAATATAATTTTCTCAATCACTAAAACATAATATAACTTTGAACAAACACTCAAAATTATTAAGCAACAACTCCCCATATATCTAAAGTTATACTAGTCCTCCACGCATTAGCATTTTCTCATTCCTGCTCTTGGATTTAATCAATGGGTTGAAAATTATGTTCTTCATTTGGTATCAGAGCTATGCATATGTGATTATAAGACTCAATTTTTTTATTTATTGAAATAATTCTAAATTTGCATATAGAACCTAAAGTTCATGATAAAATTTTGTTTAGAATTTTTTGCAATTGATCTTAGAAACCTTGAGTTTTTGTTCTACGTGATGAGAGTTTTAACCATATTTCATATGCATGTTTTTATTGAGTATTTTAAGAAAATTTTGAATCTGAATTTCTGGGATTTATTATATGAAAGTTTAGAAAGTTTCTCAAATTATTTTCAATCGGTACATTGAAACCTTAAATTGCTTTGAGGTTTTTGAAAAATAAGTTTTTAGTTATCTATTTACACAAAAATTGTTTGAAATCATTTCCGATAGCGAAAGAATTTCGTTCATGAATATATTGTTACGAAATATAGGGTTCATATTATGAAAGTTTCAATTTTTCTTTAAATTGATATTGTTTCATCGATGTAAAATGAAAATTGGTTTGAGAGTTTTAGTTCCCCTGTTATTTTTCCACTGATATATGTTATTTTTAAGGGAAAAGTTATACTTACTACCCTTTTTTTTTATTACTTGTTACTACCAAATCTTAATCGTTGATTTCCGTCAATCTAACGGTTATAATTTATTATGTCACACTTATTAATTAATTATTAATTTTAATAAATTATAACAGTTAGATTGACGGAAATCAACGGTTAAGATTTGGTAGTAATAAGTGATAAGGAAAAAAAAAGGTAGTAACTATAACCTCTCCCTATTTTTAATACAAAAATCACATATTTTATGTCAAGAAAAATCGCGACCCATATCTTGAAAATTTATTTTTTAAACTTCCAAAATCTCAACAATCGCTTAAAAATATGCTTTTTTATATGGATTATATTAGAATCTTGTTGATTTGTTATTTCTGAGTTGTTTTATGATGAAAATCGCTAAAAAATTTGTTGTTTTTGAGCTTTGAAGTAAGCTCTCATGGCGAAACCCGATTTCGATCCTTTAATATACTAATTGAATGTTATCAAAAAAAAAAATACTAATTGAATACTGATAAATTTTTTTGTCCAAAAATAATCCATTAAAATCCTTTGAAATTCCAATCCAATACTCCCCCTAAGTTATATCTTGGGATCTAAATTGTGAATGGTTAAATTAATAAATTGCTTCTGCATTGTATGAGCTACAAAATTTGTCACTTTCTATGTCTAAAGATGTATGGAGTAGATCTTCTCATGTGAAAAAGTGGTTATGTGGTCATGTTTTTTTATCACAATCACTCACTCATGATGAGATAAGAAAGAGAAAAGTGTATAATTTTTAAATTAGTGATTGTGATCAAATAAAATAACCATATGATTACTTTTTCACATGAGAAGATTCACTCCCACATATATATATATATATATATATATATATATATATATATAGTTGGTAGTGACAAGTTGGAGGAGCCAACTGAGCATAAGAGAAATAGGTGGAAACAGAATATTGGAGATACTCAATTTCAGTTTGATACACAACCACACTGTCACGCTAATCTAGCGCATCAAGTTTCAGTGAAAATTTATGAAAATCCATCCCAAAGATTTAGACATTTATTTTGATTTTTCTTAGACTTATGTGAAAAATATTTATCAAATTACTGTTTGTATTAGAGGATGGATATAATAAAGAGTTAGGAAGAATGAGAAGATTACGAATCGGTTAACATTGCCAAATAATTTGAGATTTCTATACTGAAATGAAACTAGTTTCCCATTTAGAGTATTACATAATTTTGAGGCTAACTGTCCAAACGCCTCTAAAACCGCCTCTATATTCAAATAAAGCAGGCGGTTAAAAAGTAACCGCCTCAGTAATTTGTTCAATTTCAGTCGGTCAGTAAAAACGTCTTCTAAACCGCCTCTGTAAATCATATGGAGGCAGTTCAATGCAAACCGCCTCAGTTATTCGGTCGCAATATACATTTTTTCTTGTAGTGAGATATAAACAAAGATTTGTCTAGGAATATCGCGATAATCAGTGTTGTTAAAATCGCAATAATCAATCAGTGTTGTTAAAATCAGTGTTTGTTGCGATTTGGTGTTGCAACAAAGATTTCTATACTAATTATTGCAATTTTAAGTGTTTGTTCAAAGTTTAGATATAAGCAAAGATTTACATGCAGTCAGTGTTGTTAAAATTGCAATTTTCATCGTAGGATCGTTGGATCCCACGATTTTTTGGCAGCAAACGATACTGATGGCATGTAAGATCGTGTATTTGTAAGATCGAGTGGGATCGCCTTGCAAGATCGTGAAATTGTTTGAATCGGAGCGACTTTACGTTTCAGGCATTTTTTGAAAAAAAGCTCAAAAACCCAAATTAAAAAAATCCAATGACTAAAACCATAAACATTTAGAAAAAAAATATGAAAAAAAAGCATTTGAAAAACGTCTCTGGCAGTGAGAAAGAAAATGAAAGCTTCATCTTGTTTAGTTTTTGTCCCTGTTGCTGTGTGATACTGTTCAGTGTTAAGCTTCATCTTGCTACTGCCAGTTTTCTTTCTCCTCCCAACTCCTACCTAAAGACGTGAGATCTGGTTTGTGTTTTCCCCTTTCCTTTTACTGTTATTGAAAAAGAGAAACTTAAATGGATCTGGGTCCTCTCTTGTGAAATTTAACATGACCATATCATGTGGAGAATCATAATCATACAAAGGTGGATCAATTGTAATAAAAAAAGAGAAAAAAAATGTTAAAATAAATAGTTATGAATCATAACTGTTGATTTACTTTTGTATGGCTGTGATCTTCCTATATGACCATATTATATTTTTTTTTCCACATAAGAAGATCCATTTCCAACTTAGTGTAAAAGATAAACTTTTTGTCAACTGAATTTGTGGTCCTCGTGGGTGTAAAATTAGTCTCGTTGGGTTTTATTTCTTTTTTCTTTTTTGTAAAACACTATTAAGAAAGTTTACTTGTGGCCCTCATCATTATAGTAAAATACTAGTAAAAACCCGTGCCTCATAATTCTTATCATTTTTTTTTCTTTTTGTAAAACGTTGTTTTTTTTTTTCTTTTTTTAAAGGTAAAGGATTTTTTTAGTCAATAGAGATAAGTTATCTCCGGTGAGCCTAAAATGATGTCATATTGGGGCAGAAATCAAAGTATTTTTGTAATTTTAATATATTGCAGAGTTATATTAGTCTTTATCATTATAATTTTTTAATCATATAACTCCAAAACGACGTCGTTTTGAGCTCACTGAAGAAATACTTTTCCCTTTTTTAAAGCTGTTATTTTGTTTTTCTTTCTGTAAAAAATTGTTATGAATTTGGAATCTTATGACTTTTCTATTATATTCCAGTTTTACAATTGATATAAATAATTTTACATGCATATATACGGTTGAATAAAATTTTGTATCTTAGGTAATAGAATCTTACTATCCGTGTTGATCCCACGATTTACGTGAAGACCTCCTATGTATTATGGAATATGGAATATATATTTTGATGATGACAAAGGGTTTACAAGAAGTCTCAAATTGAAGAGAGAGTTTGAAGATACATATGGTTAGGTATTTTTAGATATTTTGTTACATACTATATTATATCATATAGTATCTACTAAGCTCCATTGCATGCCAATACATATTATTGCATATCATGCTAATTTCATAATAAATAATAATGATTTTGATTTTGATAAAAACATGTTTTAAAACTATAATAAAACTAAATCATTTAATATAACTAAAATGAAAAAGTACGTTAGCTTTTCGAAAAAGTAATAAGGAAAGCAATCAAGGAAAGCTATTTGGAAAAAGTAATAATGAAAGTATTCAGGTAAGGCTTTGCATTCACGTGGATTAGCTTTTCAAATTCAGTTTTCTTAAATATAATATAATAAGAAAAAGTAGCTTTACCAATTGAAAAGATATACGAAAACTTCACGTCACGTGGGTTCTCTTAAGAACATACTAAGCAATATAAAAAGAGTGTAATAAAACAAAAAGAAAAAGCATCATTATCATTCTTACAAATTTTCCTCCTCTCTCTCTCTGCGCAAAAACAAGATTTAGAAAGAAAAAGCAAGTTTCAGAAATCACAAACCGAGAGCGTCTCTGAACACGGTGAAAAGCGATTATGCATAGTTATCTTCTTCGTGCCTTTGAACCGGAGAAACTGAGATTTTGTGCGTGCATCTCCAAGAGTGAAAAATCTGCAAAAGCTAAAAGTCCATCAAGAATAAGACCTACACTTCTATGATTGATACTGAATGTTGGGGTTTTCTTGAGGGAGCAAATTAAACAAAATTTTTGGGGCTTCATTTTGGTAAACTCTAATCTACTCATATTCTTGGTTAATATTTCTATTTGAACCCTATATTCTGAAATCTTGAACAATTTTGGTTAAGAATGTTAAATCTGAATTTCTGATTTCATTGAAGCATATTGTGTTTAATTCAGATTTTTGTTTGGGATTTTTTGTTTAGAAACCTAATCTTGAATTGTTCTAGAAATTTTATTGTTGAAATATTAAATCTGAATTTTCTGTTTTAATTGAAGTATATTGTGATTAAAATTCAGATTTCTTTTAGTTTATTATTAAAAGATTTATCTAGAACTAATTCTGAATTTTATGTGAAATTTTGAGATAAATTTCAAATCTGATTTTTCTAGTTATAATTGTGATATTCTTTTTAAATCAGATTTCTTTGTGTCCATTGATTAGAAAAATAATTGTGTAATATCCAAGCTCCTTTGTGCGTTAATTTTAGAGATTTAATACATATGTCATTGGATTAATTTTCTGCATATGGCATAAATTTGTGGAGCTTAGTTTGATATTACTGTGATATATTTGGTGTGATAGGACACTGTAATTTTGGTTTATTTCACTTGTTACAATTCTGAAAATTTTGTATTGGTTGTTAAAGTGGAGTAGTTGACTGCTGTAAATCTGTCCTAGGTGTGTGGGTGTAACCAAGTGGGTTGGCGACCTTGTGCTTTGCTTGAGAGTGTGTCTCAAGGCCTGGAGCCTCAAGAATCCACTAGGGAGAGTGGAGGTCTTGTGAGAGGAGTTGGTGAACTCCGTAGGTTCGGCTTGAGAGTATTCTCAGAGCTTGGAGCAGTGTAGGCACTAGGAAGATTTTTGATATCTTGTTTGATTGCATGTGTGACGCGTGTTTGTAAAACTGGTACACTTGTGATAAATAAAATATCTGCATCTACTTCAGTCTGGACGTAGCACCCTACTTAGGCTTAGTGGGTGTGAACCAGGATATATCGTGTGTCCATTGTCTCTCTGATTTAATTTCTGAATATTTTGTTTAGAGACTGACAGTTACACTAGTTCTATTATAACTGCTGCGTTTATACTCTATAATTGCTAAGGTACGCTTTTTATTACTACATTGTTCTTAGCATTGCGAAAAACTATTTTGGGCATATAGGGATTGAAGAAAAATTGTGTAATTGTTTACTGAATTCAAAAAGATTTTGAAAAAGTTGAGAACACCTATTCACCCCCCTCTAGGTGTTCCGTAAGCGTCCTGTGTAAGAAGCCACTTGCCCAACATTACGATCCTCTTACCCTCTATCGATCTTGAGTAGAATCTCGATTTTAACAACATTAATTATAATCCATTGTTGCTTTGCCAGGCTTCGGCAGGAAATAATTTTGTAACCTTAAAACATTGACTTCGTTTGATACTGAATAGGAACCCAATAAGGCAAAAATATTCTTTTCATAAATTTAAAATTTCATACATTGGAAGTCATGAAACTTATCATATTTTAACGTCATTTTAATCATTCAATGTGATCTTATACTTGGTGAAGAATCTTCCTAATTTTGTTATTGTATATCTATATGTAAATGAGTATAAAGTAGAAGCAATAATGCCCTAAAAGAAACTACGGAGTTATGTTTAAAATGTTCAAAAACATATGGGTTTGTAATAAGGAAATTGTATAGTGCATAAAAGCTCATGGGCAAAACGACCCTACTAGAGCAATTCGGAAAGAATTGCCTAGTTAATACGTATTATACCAGTTGGGACTAGTGATGTAGCACACACAACTTAGGTGCGAGACAGATGATGTGACAATAGATACCGTATTGGTCAGATGCGGAACTCGTGCCACATGGTTTGACTACGCGTTTGATTGCATTATATTAAAAGATGATTTCCAATGCGCATTAATTGGGCAATTCTATCCGAGATTTGCTCTATTACAATTGCTTTGCCGAGCTCCTAGCAGAGGCGGATCCACATAGGGGGTTAGGGTTGGCCCCCGCCCCTCTAAAGTCTAAAAGAAAATCTTACTCGTTCAGAAACCTTACTCGTTATTACAAGGAAACCTCATCCCTTGCCAACAGAAACCTACTCCCATTAAGAAGTAATAAGTCTTGGCCTCTACCAGTTTAAACACGTCTCTTCCTGCACTGCTGTCACATTCGTAAGGAAATATGTATCCCTCCAATTTTTTGTAGCTATTCTTGTTTAAAGGTGTCAAAATGAATTAAAGCCCACGTGTCAGTCCGTAAAGCATTATGTTTGGCCTTTACTCATTCGGGCTTTTTTGTGGTAGGGCCTATTTTAGCCCTAACTCTCAAAGCCCTATAATTTAGCTGGCTGGGTGATAGGATAAACCTACCCAAAGTACAAAGATCAGCAGAAAAGGGAAAGAGGGCAAGAAAGGATTCGAGAGAAAGAGATGAGAAAAGGAAACGTTCTTTATTCACTGAGGAGTATATTCAATAGTCCCTTATAGTTACATTACAAGAGATCCTATTTATACATGTCATGTTGCCCACCCAATGTGGATGTCACTAACTACTAACTTATAATATTCTCATCTAACTACATCTCATTACATGTAAACCTTTTGGGCCTTCTAATTACTCTTCTAATTCTCCTCTCAGCAATGCTATCCACTGTTGCATTATTATTCTCTTCTTCTCCCTGTTGGGCCTCAATTCTTGTTTCAGCCTCATTCTTAACTTCATTTGTTGATCCAGCTCCTATTTCATTTATTTTACTCATATCACTGGATTAGGGCTGACTCACAGGCCAAACTTTTCCTTTAATCAAAATTTTCATTATTTAAAAAATTAGAAATCATATAAATTTAAATATTTATAAATATAAGTAAAAATTATTGTGAATTTGATGGAGAATATAAGAGAAAGTGAAATATGAAAGAAAGAAAAATGAAGTGTAAAAAAAAATAAGAATAAGTATGAGCAAAGAGTCTTGTATAAGGACCTATCTTAGATGCATTTTTAAACATGGAAGTCATGAAAAAACAAAGAGTCACATGTTATAAACCATGTGAAAGGTCATCCATAACCTTTTACAATACCCCTTTGGATATATTCTACAATTCAACACACCATTAGTGTGATGATTATAGAATATATCAAAGGTCATGAAAAATAAAAGAGTCACGTGTTATGAACCATGTGAAAGTTCATCCATAATATTTAACCACAAAAATTAATTTTTCAGTAGTGATATATTTTAACAGAGATTTCATTTGTGCATCAATAAAAATAAAATTTTCTATTGACATCTAAGCATGTTATACATCCAAATTTGTATTGAAATGTATTGTGTACAATGCACTTTAGTAATTTTGTGGATAATAATAACTAAAAAGTTTTTTGTAATGATAGTAGTTAAAGAAAATCTATTATTTTACTTTCAAATATATAACATACTAAGAGCAGTTATTCAATACTGGTATAAAGATAATTTTTCCATCATTACTTTTAGTTTTCCACTATAATTGTTGTATTCTATTATGACTCCTAGTGAGGAAATTTTTATTTGATAGTATCATTTAATAATGAATTTAGTAAAAGTAGTAACTCAATTTTCACTTATATTAAAATTTTGTTTACATTTTCACTTGTATATTTATGTACAAATCTTATTTTATTAAAAAATTAAATGATAAAAAATTTATAATTTGTATAAAATATGCGTTAAAAATTCATTTGTTAAAATATTTTTGAATGTATTGAATATGATAAAAAAATTGTAAAATTATAATTTTAGATGTCCCACGGGCTGGCCCTGACCAATAGGGCTTTTGGCCCATACGGGCCTTGATTATTGAGGTTCATTTGGCCCTGCGGGCTTTTTGGCCCTACCTACACGGGCTAGAGCCAAATGGGACGAGCTGACCCATTTTGACAGCTCTAGTCTTGTTCACCTCCAGCACATTGTACATGCGCCTATTATATCCAAAGTATTCCAAGCAAAAAATATATAAATTTTAAGGTTACTAGAGTCTCCCACTGATAGTGTTGTTTCTTGTTGGTTCTCTTTTTGTTCAAAATTGTTGGTGGAGCATGTCTCTATGAGCATGCATAAACTTTATGTTTAATTTTTCTGGGCTAGGCCCTCCATTTATATCAATATATATATATATATATATATATATATATATATATATATATATATATATATATATATATATATTAGTTTCTTCCTAATAGATATTTTTGCATCCATAGCGTGATCATTCCTACCAAAACTGACATTATCTTTTCATAACAGTGATATAAATTTTTGCCCCTTATCATAAATTTCTGGGTCCACCATGGGCTCCTAGGCTAAATATTATGTATCACCTTTTATCACAAGCCTGGTGGAATTATTTTTTTTAAAAATGGAATATGAAATTTAATTACATTAATTATATATAAGCCAAATTTCATTGTTCAAAATTCACTTTATATCTCTGATGGAAAGCATCATTCTTCAAAAGTTGTCCTTTTAAGTATCACGCAATTTTGTCATATTAAATTTCACATGCAAAAGGTATCCTTCTATATATATGTATTAGGGAATAAGCCTGGGTTAATTTAGCACAAATCTCATGTATTCATAATTTATGTATATACTATTAAAGCTGAGATTACAGAGATCTTTTTATTCAAAATATTAGATTTGTACAGATTACGGAGGCATCTTATCTTCCATTGTGGGAAATTTTTAGGAAATTCTTTTATTTTAAAAGAGATATCAAATTCTTTAATCTTATGAATTTAATAGAATCAGTTTTAATATTTTCTATATTAGTATTGATTATTATAATTAATAGTTTTTTCTTTTACATTTTTACATTTAGTCCATTATATATGTTGTAATCATAATCTCACCCAATTGAAAGAAATTGATTATACAAAATATTATTTTCTACATGATATCATAACTTATCAACCTATGACCTAAATCCATCCTGATTAGTCAAGCCAGAATACTTAAATTAAAACATTTAACCCAAAAAATTTAACTTTTAAATAAAATCAAACGTTCACGAAAGATAAGAGAAAATTTTACATGATATATAGAACTTCAATGAATAAAAAGGAAATACATCATTAGCTAAATGAGTTGTGCACGTTGCTTTTTTATTTCATAAAAGTCATCGATTACAATATTTGAGCCAATTCTTTCCACAATTTTCTCCTCAACATAAACAATCATGCTAACGCATCGGCTATCTTGTTATGAAATCTTGTTTTAATACTCTGCATAACTTAAGTGATAAAGTGAGTAAAAGGCAAATCAATATGCATATAAGAAATTCTCCAATATATATATATATATATATATATATATATATATATATATATATATATACATATAGGGGAGGGTTCTTTTGACTCCAGAGTAAGATTTGTAAGTCTTACTCCCAATCTCAGCCGTTGATGGACGGAAATCAACGGTTGTCATTTATAGTGTAATTAATAATTAAATAATTAATATAACTCCCTAAATTATAGTCGTTGGATTGACGGAAATCAACGGCTAGGATGAAGAGTAAGACTTATAAGTCTTACTCTGGAGTCAAATGATCCCTTCCCATATATATATATATATATTCTCAAGCTGTCGGAGATAATTTTATCTCCGGCTAATAAATCATAACCGTACAAAGATGGATCAATGCTAATGAAGGAAGAGAGAGAAAAGGGGAATCATAACCATTCAAAGGTGAATCAGTTAATATAAGAAAATAAATAAACGAAACGACGTAATTTTAGAGTGGCCGGAGATAAACTTATCTCAAGTTGCCGGAGAAAAGTTTTTCTCATATAATATGTACATATATGTGTGTGTGTGTGCGCGCGCGCGCGTGCGCGCGTGCGTGCGTGCATGTGTGCGTGCGTGCATATGTTTGTGTGTGTGTGTGCATATAAGAAAATAATCTGTTGCATTCTCTATTTTCACACGAACCCTCTTCCATTAGTCTCTTGTCCTTCATAAGGACAAATATGGTAGCATTTTAACTCTTGGAGGGACTAAAGACGTGTTTGTTTGCTTTTTTAGTGAAAAAAGTTTTTTTTTATTAAAAAACTTTTTTAAAAAAAATTAGATAAGTTTTTTAAAAAAAAGATAAAAATAATAATTTTTCTCTAAAGTTAAGAATAGCAATTTCTAAAAATTATTATGTTCTAGACCTAACTCATAAGTCTCACATCATCTTTTAATAACCACCTAGTAACAAACTAGGATGGAGCCAACATCCTAGATACTAGGAGATAGAGGTGCTAAACGAATGAGGGGCCTTTGGCTCGGCTCGTGAAGGTCTGGGCTTACATGTCTAAAATTTGTTGTTGGAACCAGACTTGAACTTATATAAAAGCTCGTTTAATAAAAAGACCTTAGGTTTCAATTTAAAAGCTCAGCCTTAGAGCCTCTCATGCTGGTCTGGTATACTATATTTCATTTTCATTTTATATTTTTTATACTATTCATAATAGCCATCTCTCTCTCATCAACCCATTTCATCCTATTTTATTGGTTAAACAAATTTTTTTGAATGATTTTGTTCTATATTAAATTTTTTGGATATACATTGAATTTATGAATCTTTGTGAAATTATTAGTGTTGTGGATCATATATTTCGTTTAAATAAATTTTTATTGTTTTATCTTTTTTAAACAGGCTAAACCAGACTTTTATTTTTTGTAAATAAGTCAGGTCACAGACCGATAATTATATTCATAACAGGTAACAGGCAATGTCAGGCTAACACATTTAAACACAAACTTAGCCTTTTCAGACCAAAGCTCGGCTCGGCTCGGCCCGTTAATATCCCTACTAGGAGATAAGGTCTAAAGCCTTATCTGTAAGAACCTGCACCGTTAATTAAGGAAGTTAATTATTTAATTATGAGAAATTTGGAAATAATTTCATAATTGACCCTAATAATTATTATGAGGCTTTAATAATTTTATTAAGTGTTTAATAATGTTGAAAGTCACTTTTCTGACGAAAAGTGCAGATACCGATTCTGCTACTCAGTATAAATGCATACCAATGAAGTATCCCGGAAAATTAAAACAAGTGCATGAATATTCCTAAAATAATATGTAGGACTGTGATTTCAAGTTTCAAGTTAAAATAATGAGAACTGGTGCCAGAACTGATATTGGTTATGGAAAAGCGCGTACCAGAAAGGTGCTGCGAAAAATATTATAAAAATATGATAAATCTTAGAAAATTGAGCAGGTTCAGAATCCTAAGTTTGGGATTAAAAAGCTAAGCGTAGCAATTAATGATAATATTGTGTGTTTAATTCTTAAGTGGCTATATATATGCATTTTAGCACAAAACCCTAGGCATGTATCAGTTCCTACGTGACCTTGGTGGATGACCAAAACTCTCCTACTGTCCCATTTCCTTTCCTTCTCCATTTCTTGAGCTTTGAGGACAATTCCTTCATAAATTCTTCTCCTAAACACTTGGTGTGAGTGAGAGTCATCATTGGAAGTAATTTATGGCTTGTGTTCCGAGTTGTTTTGCTGTTTGGGAGGTGTTGAGGGACTGAGTTTCCTTGTTTGAGTGTTGGGAGTCATTTCCTTGGTTGTGGGAGCTTCAAAGTGTGATCTTTGAATAGAAAGATCCTTGCTTGGGTGGCATTTTCGTGTGCCTTGAAGGTCAGACCTGTAGAGGCAGTGTGGTGAGCTCCAAGAGCCATTGTTGATCTGTTTTAAGCTTGGGTAAGTGTTACCACCTTTGATCATGAGTTTTATTGGGTAAAAGTGGAGTCCTTCTATGTTTATTGAGTTAATCAAGTAACCAACTGGTATATGAACTTAAAAGAGGTTAAAAATGCATATTTTAACATTGGAATGGGTTAAAAGTCCAACCTTTAGTGTGATATCTCTCGAAATGCAAAAACTGCATTCTGTCGCGAAATATCCGGATATGATATCCAATATGGGGTTCTGAATATCCGGATATTGATAGTCAGATATCCAGATATTGATATCCGGATATGCCCCCGACAAATATCTGGATATTCTGGGTTTTTGTGAACAATGAAGGTACTGTTCATACAGAACTGAGTTATGGGTTCGTGGACCCTATGTTGATGAAGTTGAACTTCTGTAATAATTAATGTAAGTCAGAATCTAAGTGATTAAGGGCTTGTGGCTTCGTGAGAAGCCTAAAGACATGGAACGTATGGAAAGGCATTGTCTTTATATTGTATGAGTGTAGAGTTGAATATTGATATGTTAATTGGTCCATAACAGATTGTGATTCTGCTGTGTTTGGACTTTGAGCTTGTGTGGACTCTTGGCATTGGATAATTAGCTTGCAAAGTATGCTTTCGTGTCCTCGGTTTAGCCACTGTTGGTTCCACCATGTCCCATGGAGGGATGGTTTATATGCATGATGTTGTTTTCATGTATTATTTTGATAAATGTGATTGAGCTGTTATATGTGAGTGCCTTTACGATATGCATGTGGTGTTCCACCTATACGGTAAGCCTAAGTATATGGAGACATACAAGATGGTGAGGCTGTGGGTGAGGTGCAAGCGGTGTTCCTTGTACTTATTGTGGGGTTGTAGACGTACGTCCTGCATTTCTCTGGCCAGTAGAATAGTTAAAACACACATGGCATGAATATCTGTTGCACTGCATAGTTTTGGAACTTATACTGTTAAATGCTTTTGAACTTATATTGCACATGTAAGTGAGCTTGGGGTGGAAGATCCTTGAGGACCCCTTGTCTTACTGAGATTTCTTGTTTAGAGATCTCACCCCACATTTGGGGACGCTTATTTCAGGTTCAGGTAACTTGGGGGCTGATGCCTCTAGCGGCAGGAGGTCGGAGCTTAGCTGATATTGATGTTATATGCTGACATGTTTGGATGCTGGATTATATCTGCTGATGTTATGCTTTTGGCTTGTTATTATTATGTTGCTGTTGTTGAGACTTTTGTGGGCTTTGTTGCCTTATTTGGTGAGCATGGGGTTTGTCCATGTCACATTGATGTTAGTACTTTTAGCTTGAGTTGTATAAACTATTAGGGTTGTCCGGTTTACGTGTTGTAGTTCCGTGACTAGAGACACATTGATGTTAATTTTATATTGAGGTATTTCAGTTAGCTGTCTTTTGCAATTTACATACAGGCGATGTTTTGAAAATGATTAAGTAATCGAGTTGGTAATGATTAACGACATCATAATTGAAAAGAAAAAGATATTCTGCATTTTTAATTAAGCGCAGCTTAATACGATGACATGATAACATACCAGATATATACGGGGTGTTACGTTATCCTTCAACAGTTTGACTTCTACTTAAACTTTGACACCTACAGATAACTTATCTATAAATAAAGGACTAAACCTCTTAGTTACATATCTTTTGAACCCTATTCTCTTATTAAATAATGCATCCAAACGTAAAATAATTTTAACTTTTAAAAATAACTTTTCTAATAAAAAATGGATAAAAAGTCTCATTTTTAAAAGCTCATCCAAATGGGTTTTTACTATTCTTCTACCGATAAGTTGTGTTATAAACTTGATAAGGAGAGTTATATTTCCCTTGTGATCCTTCACAACTTAATTGAACTAGTCAGGTAATCAATAAATCGATGAAGAAATAAAATAAAGAGATTGCAGATGGATTTTTTTTGTCATAAGGGAGAAGAAAATGTCAAATAATTGACTTGAATGCCACAAATCATATGATGTTTAACTTACATGATCTTGTTATTTGTATACCATCATGTGATCATGGTAGTGAATACGAATGGTCACAACTCTCCAATAACCAAAGAGTAATTAAGAGGAAAAAAATTGTATTTTGGGAATGATTTCAATTCTACTTAAACTTTGCACACCCAAGATAATTAAAATAATAGTGATCAGCCCAACAACTATTGGGCTAGCACAGACACGGCTAAGTCTGCAAAGATTGAGTTTGGGCCTTGGCTGTTATATTGTTGCGAGATGTCTGGTTGGATGCTTCGCGAGATGTCTGGGATGGAACTGATGTTTTGAGGTAGTTTAAGGTTACTGGGGAAAGATACTTGCAAGGAACTCTGACACTAAAGTCACTAAGTACTTAAGGGGTCTGGTGTTGATGGAAGATGATCATACTTGAGTTTAGTGGCTATGTGTATATAGTAGATAAGCATCTTGGTCATACCGCCTTGTCTATGAGGTATTCATTTTTATTGGTGGGAGGTATGGCCATATCAAATGACCTTTCGTGCGAGATGCCTAACATTGGGCTATACCAGTAGATGTAGTTGCAATTATGTGCCTGTTCTCTAGCTAGTGAAAATAATGCCATCGTAAATTGTGATGGAATTTGTTATTGAATCACTATTGTGACGGAGATGGCCCAATTTTTCCTTGACGAAAAAATAGAAGAAAATTTCGTCGCAAAAGCATCACAAATGGCAATGGAAAAAGCTTCTATCGCATAAATGAAATATTTGCGACAACTTTTGGCAATAGAAAACTTTACGACGAGATTATCCATCTAAAAATCGGGGAGCATACTTTACGACAAAAATGAGATTATATCCGTCGTCATTTGCGATGGTTTTTGTGACATTTTTTCCTATAATACTTTGCGACGAAACTAAATTTTGTAGCAAAAATTGAAATATAAATAGGTATATTCTATTACACATAGAGAGTCAGTTTGATCCCTAACATAATATGATATGCAATTAAAACATAATGAAAGCAACGACAAAGACAAGATGACTTATATACAATTAGCAGCATAAATAGTATCGATCAGAGTAAAATAAAGCAGCAACAAATGAAATTGTCCTTCTGATAAACCTTTAGTTTATCATATTTTAAGGACTAATTTTACATGAATTATCTAGTCAAATATATGAGAATTAGAGTTTATTAGCGAAAAAGCATGAACTATTGAAATATAAACTAAATGATTAATTTTTGCTTATTTTGAAGGTAAATGAGTATAATTGAGAGCAAATATAAAGTTCAAAGCAGTGCTATTAAACCCGACCCGGGCATCGATCCGGTCGAGATACTCGATCACTGGATCACTGGTCGGACCGGTTGACCCAGATATATATAATATATATATATAAAAATATAAATATGAACATATAATCCAATTATACTCTCCATATCCAAAATGAATTAAACAAGGTTCAATAAATAAGCTCAAAAACATAAAGCATAAATAAATAAAAATACACGTTATTACTATGTCAATTTAAATTGTAACTCAGAATCTCCATAAACATACTTCTCAATAAACATTGAACTTATATTTTTTAAATTCAACTACATTAAAATGACATAAATCACATTCTCTTAATTTATTATTCAGCAAATTGCTTCAGTATTGGAAGCTGAAATTTAAGGTCATTGTAAAAAAGTATACTAGCAAATAAAATTTCAAAAAAAAATTAAAATGAGTTCTACACTTTTTTCTGACAAGATGAAACAATTTTGGTTTTTTGGTTTTTTTTTAAATGCATGACCCGACCAGGTCACTGGGTCATCCGGTCACCGATTTTGTCCGGGTTTTGACCATGTAGATGCATGACTGGTCCAATGCTTGACTCGAACCGGTCTGATGACCGATTCATCGGGTTCCGGTCCACCCGGCTAGGTCGGACCGGGTTTCACAACAGTGGTTCAAAGACTTGGAGCTTAGAATTGAAGATCATAGAAGTCACCAAATGCAAAGTAGAAGAAATTACAACATTTGACGAGGAAGCTTGCTTAAGCTCACAATAGAGAGCTTAAGCGCCCAAATTGCACAGAAAGAGCAAAAAGCTTCTTTAAGAGATAGCTTAAGCCCTAAAAGGGAGCTTAAGCACACTGCCATGTAATATTTCTCTTCGAAAAGAGGGCTTAAGCTCCCTCACACGAATTTGCACTACTGTCCCAGAGGACTTAAGTGCCCTTAAGGGGCTTAAGCGCTCATTATGGTCCAACTTAGGCCCAATTGATTATTTTCACTTAGGGCATGGATTCTTCAACTATTTAAAGACAAATTGAAGCAAAAATCAAAAGAATTGATCACTTTTGGAGAACGGAAGCAGAGAAGAAGCATAAGAAATGCATAGTTTATATTCTTGAGAGCCGGAGACGGGTTGGAATCAAGTTTGCATTGGAAACCTTGAAGATTTACCACACTGTCATAGAGTTTGGTGGAAATTTATTGTTTTCTTTCAATTTTTGATTCTAATATGTTAGGCTATGTTTTTATTAGCATTTAGGGTTAGATGGAACCCAATTAATCTTTTATGTTTTGAATAAATTCTTGATGTTAATCTTCCTTTTTATTTTGAATGAAATTATCTTTTCTTAATGCTTTCTATGAGCTTGAATCTTGTATACTGATCTTAGGTAAGTGCATGACAATAAGAATGTTGGTGTATGATCCGTACATGATAATTTCATCGTGATCTTTATGATTCTAGGGATAGACATAGGGTTTCACGCAATCAGATGCTTCTTGAACGTAAAGCTTATCTTCTTGAGGAATATTCGGGGAACTATGGTTCTTGCAAGATTATAAAGATTTAGGTTGTCAAAGAATTGAATCCTAATTAAATTAAAAGAATCGATTGGCTTTATGTTAAGGACGATTAATTTGAAATAGTGAATTCAAAACATATAGGGGAGATTGGGGGAATTTAAAACCCTAGCTACGTTTCTTCTCTGTTAAGTAATCTAAAGTTTTATGTTCTTGTTCTGTTTTAATTAGTTTTAATATTCTAAATACAAACTAAATTGAATGTCACAATTGATTCTGATTGTCCAACTTAAACGGAAGTAGTGAATTAGTGATTGAAATTATAATCCTCGTGGGAACTATCTCGAACTCAGTACACTTTATTACTTGCACGACCGATGCACTTGCTGAGTCCGCAACAAGTTTTTGGCGCTGTTGCCGGGGATTATATACTACAACATTAATATTAACTATAGATTCTTTAGATTGGATCTTATTTGCTGTCATTTAAATTCTGCTTTGTTAATTTAGCTTTTATTTTATTAATCTATTTTCTGGTTTATGCGAGGTACTGTTGACACAAGTCCTTGCACTTCAATCCAGAGATAGAGAAAACTGCAAAAAGAAATATAAAGATTGTCAAAGAGAGAAAGCAGCAAAAAAAATAAGCGTCAATGTCAGTTATACAAGAGGAAGAAACAATGGCAAACAACAACAATAACCTCTGCAAGAGCCTGGTTGCACATCATATAAAACAACACAATATATATTTTTTACTAAATTAATAACATATACAAATGATATTTCAATGCACATCATACAAAACATACCCATAATGGCTGCATATATAACCTCTGAATCAAGTTGCCTATGATCCTGGGTAAGAGCCTGGTTTAGGCAGGTGTGATCCTTACCCCACTTGTGGACCACCCATTTGGTTCTATTCTTGGGCATGAATGCCCTCATATACTAAGGACAACCGTCGCCATGGTTTTTTCATTTCATCACAAAATATGCTCATCGCTTTTTTCAACTATGGTTGTACGATGCACCTTCAAACAAAGTAATTTCATAGCATGTTGCACTTCATATTTAGAACCGAACTCCTGTTGCACAAATAAAGGATCACCTAATTTCCAGCCACCGTGCAAGTCCTCTTCACCATACAACAACTCCATCTCATCATCAGGGTACACCCAATTAATGAAGAAATAATGTTGACTTTCATTCCAGAATGACTCAATCTCTTGCCCTACATCTAAAGCATTTTTTTTATCAGAAACAATAACAAAACAAATATGAAATGGTCAATAAATAACAAAATAAATATGAAATGTTCAATAAAAATTGAAATTTAATAAATTACCACTACTAACTAGGTTAACGTAAAGTGGTGACATAGCCGGGGAACTCAGGCTTACCACATTCGTGTCAACGTCAAAATCACCCTCCACGCCAGTGTCTGACGAATCACCTTGAGGAATAACACTCTCAAGTTCTCCCTCTTCATCATTGTCCATATCCTCCTCCTCATCCTCATCCCCAGCATCATCTGTCTTCCGCAATGTTATCGGGCTTAACCATTGAGCAGGTGCAGATAAACCGACAAATGTGTCTTCTTGACCAAAACACTGTGGAGGAGTGCTTGTATGCGTCGGTATAGATGAAAATTGACCAACATCAACTTCAACGTATATCTCAATAAATTTTAATACTTTTAGTCAACAAATGCATCTGTGACAAACTCCACATCTTCATCATTGTTGATATCATTACCAATCTAGTATATTGTATCCATATCAATTATAGTCTCTAACCTGGCTATCATGCGATGAATGGATTGGCTACCTTGTAGCCCCAATTTTTGATGAATTTTGTCCTTATATGTAGTGTCCCGTCTGATTTTCATCATTTTTGTTTTTCTTTCAAATCGGACACCATTGAGACCTTCAATTTTCTTTCCATTGTGATAGATAACTGCATGATAAGTGTCTAAACTTGAGCTCATCTTTCAACATGAAATTTGGTCTAGGGTTTGGCTTGGATTCGATTTTTTTTTATAAAATAAAATTTGAATTTGTAAATGTATCACAAGATACAAGCTTTGAAGACAATGAGATGGAATACAAACTTGATAGCTTGGAATAGAGATGAGAGATGAAGGAGATTTTGGGGTAGAAAATGGGTGAGTGACAAATAAGGGAGAAACTCATTCATTTAAGGGTTTCTGGCCAACATATACTCAAGTATTTGAGGTGGATACTCGAATATTCATCGCGATACTCGGATAGAAGGATACATGTTTGGATAAATAATTCAAGAAATGATGAACACCTTCAAGCAGGACAATGTACTCGAGTATATTGTGTCGTACTCGAGTATAATCAAAGGACAAATGAGCATTATCGCTGTTATGATCCTGTTTGTTACTTCGCCAGATTAGTTGGCCCGTTAGCGGTCGGATACCAGATGATTTATATAAAATAATCATATGCATGTTATATATCACACCCTAGTTAAAAATATTACTGGAATACAGATTAAAAAACGACAAAAGATAATAGATAACATATCTGGAATAAGACTGGAAGCCGTAACTACGAGTTGGATGCCTATCTTCTCTCCTTTTTTTCTTTTTTCTTTTTCGTTTTCCGAAACTTTTTGCAAAAATACAAATCTTGGTTGCTTCAACGATTAAATATAAATTGAATGTTAATCATATGATATTCCAAAATTTTGAAAATAGTAAAATTTAATAAATGTAATTTATATTTCGACAAACAGATAAAATAGGATAAATCGGTCAAATTTCAACTAATATTATTTTTTCTCTCAAACAATAAATTGAAAAACGGATAATTTACAAATACAGGAAAAGTTTCGTGTAACCAATCCCAACAACCTATACCAAAAACAAATAAATAATAATTCAAACTAAGGTACACCCCAATGCAAAGGGGAGAAAATATAGACACTACTTAATTTAGTGCCTTTTCTATATTTTCTATGGCAGTCTCATCAGTCCTTCTCAATGATCTTTCCCTGCTACTAACCATCTTATGAAATGATCCTATTCTCAAGCCTGAACACCCCACCATCTCCAATTCATTACCATCTTGTGGCTCATCACCACCCTCAACCGGTGGTGCTGTGGGTTGGACTTGGACCCCTGTGGCTAAATGACCATGCCATGGCTGCTGCACCCTCGGTTCAGCCAAGGTTCGGCAAATTGGGCATGTGGTGTTAGAACTAAACCATTTATCAACACAATCAACATGAAAAATGTGCTTACAATTTGGTAGTTCCCTAACAGTTGCATCTTCCACAATAATGCCTAAGCAAACCGAGCACTCTATAATTTCACCTTGGCTGAACTGGTCCGTTTGCTTGTACAAGTGTTTAGGCAGCGAGGCTATGATCAAAGGGTCAAGGCCAGAATTGGGTGACTCTAAGGAACTCATATCAATTGGTGCAATTTGAGTGTTGATCTGATTAAGAAGGTCGTTGTGGCGTCTTCTCTGTTGGCGTATTATGAGATATTTTGCACAAAAATGAAGAATGATGGTGGGCAAGACCATACCAAATAAAGAGAAAGCTGCAGCCAGCATGACCTTAAGGCCTATACCAAGTGACTGATCACCATTTTTATCTTCAGAACCCATGCTTGATTTCGCTACAAAAATAAGGAGGATGGTTTTGGTTAATTTATTTTCTTTCTTAGAAATATATTGCCGGTTTGAAATGGAAACTATGGTCGGTTTGGTGGTTGAAAAAGAATATCAGAATACCAAAATTTAATCCTTTCATAGAAATCTTTTGTACGTCTCCGTCAACACAATTGACTTTCTAAGCATGACAAACGATTTTCTTGTCTATGTAGAGTTATTGATCTTTGGGGGCAATACAAGTCTTGTGGCTGATTCACACTCATAAGAAATTTTGTTTAGACTTGGAGCTTGTTCGAAATCTCTCTCTTTTTAACTTACAAAATACTTTTAAGCTGAAACTAAAAAAAAAAAAAGAGTTTTAAAAATAAAGCTAAATCTCTTCAATGATTATATAAAATTTTTAGCTCAAAAATTATTTAAAAGTTCAAATTAAAAATAAGCTGGTATAACTTAAAAAAAAATTCTCTTAGAAATTTTTGACTTTTGACTTTTTTTATTATTATAAAAAAACTTTTTTTATTATAAGAACTTTTATAAAAACTCATTTGACTTAATTTCTATTTATAAGAAGAGGGAAAATTAAAAAAAGATCTCTTTAGTATTATTAAAATAAGAGAAGATGTTATAGTTACTACCTCTTTTTCTTTATTACTTTTTACTATCAAATCTTAAACGTTGATTTCTGTCAATCTAACAGTTATAATTTATTGAAAATTAATAATTAATTAATAAGTATGATCCAATAAATGCAACCGTTTGATTGACGAAAATCAACGATTAAGATTTAGTAGTAAGAGATAATAAGAAAAAGAGATAATAAGTATAACCTCTTCCTTGAAATAAAATTTGCTATATCTGAATTTTGCTTTTTTTCCTATAGACGATTGAGATATGGATAATTGTGCAAACAATTGGGCTCAACTTTCGCCAACAAAAATTAAGCCTATATAGAATATTTCGAGTTTAACTTATCCTGCTGAACTGATTTATTTATTTATTTATTTTTGATAAACTGGACTGATTTATTTTTAATGATTAAAGTGAGTGTCCCTGCCTACAAAGTACACTAGCTCCATTATAATTTAAATTGTAATAAATCAAAGGTGCATTGCTTAAAAAAACTAAAATACAAGAATAAAAAGAAAAAATACTTATGATTGCAAATTAATCTTTTCATAATACTTCAAGGAAAGATAAATTATATATGCAAATTTAAATATTCAACCTAAAGTAGAATCTATCATTACAAGTGAAATTGAATTAAAATTGTATCCAATAATAAAATTTATAGAACAATCTATAAATATTGGAGATCAAACAGGATAAAAAAACATCAACAATGAGGAGGGTGTCATGTAGAAGAAATGTGTATAAAAAATATATTATTTTATATAAAATACTAAATAAGTCGGCTATAAGATTTGTAATTTAGTAATTTTAAAATTGGGTCGCGGTGACGCAGTCTATTTGTTAAATATGATTTTTCCTAATCCAATTTATTTAGAAATAAATCTTTACTACTGTTGTCGTATGTTTATCACACCAGTAGAAGTGGGATACATGAGTCGACAAGTTTCAAAAGAAAAAATATATATATATTTAGAAATAAAAGAGAAAAGAAATAGCGATTGATACATTGATTTATCTTAATTGATCCAATATAGGCTACGTTTAGCTTGTGTATATATATTATATTTACCTTACCGCCACTTGTTAAAAGCCACTCGATTTACAAGAGAATATAATTAAATAGGATTTAGAAAATCCTAACATCAGTTATTCATGGTCCTAAACCAAACTACTAAGTAAAAAAAAAGCTTTTTCTGTAGTCACTGCAGATAAGTTATCTGCAATGAGTCCAATACGACATCATTTTGGGACGAAAATTATGGTATTTTTGTGATTTTAATTTATTTCAGGGTTATTATAGTCTTTATAATTTTAATTTTTTAAACTTTCAATTCAAAAACTACGTTTTTTGGGAATAAATGCAGATAACTTATCTGCATTAACTGCATAAATATTTTTTTGAAAAAAAATTACAATATGTCAGAGGACCTCAGTTACCTTTCTATTGATCATTTCAATAAAAACACTCATCAGTATGTGAAGTATGAGTCATACCAACACACATGTTCACATGCATTCTTCAATAGAGGAGAGCATCATTATGTTTATGGACTTGACCTCATATGGGAGAACATCCTTATTTTCCAATGTTATTAAAATTGGCCCAGTCATTGATCCGGTCGAGGTACTGGATCACTGGGTCACTGGTTCAACCAGTGGGTCATTGGTTCAATCGCATAACTCAGTAATTATATGTAATTTTATAATTTATATTAAAAAATTATAAACATACACAAATATCTAAAAAAATTGATAAAAATTTCAAATATTTTAATATAAAAAATAATAAATCACATAATATTATCTAATAAAGAATCAAACTAAAATATAATAATTGTGATACGAGGCTTTAGGTTCAGAAAACGATATTTTTAACTATAAATCAAATCAAAAAAATTTGTATTGCTTAATTGTGATAATATTAGTGTTGTAGGTACATAACTTATGTAAGTCAATAGCAAAAAAATATTCAAATATGTCCATTATAATTTTTTTTTGAAAAAAAAAACAAATTTGGAATTTTTTTTTTGTTGGACCGGGCCGGGTCACCGGTTAATTGACCGGGTTATCGATTTTCATGAAAATCGGCCAGGTCGCACCGATTCTGATGCATGATAGGTCCATTGCTTCAACTTGATCAGTTATATTACCGATTTATCGGTTCCCGGATCGATCAGATTTTATTAACACTGTTATTTTCTTTACTTGGATAAAAAGAATTTCATATTTAATAGAATCAGAAAAGACAATTCCAAAAGTGGACAATTTCTGACAAATTTATGTTTCTAAAAAAATTAAAGGTCATATTTTTATCAAAAGTTAAAAGAATTTTTGTTGGATTGTAGCAAGTTATTAAATGATTTTTGACTAATCTAATTGATCGATTATAATAAAATTAACATACTCTATCCCGTGAACATTTAAAGAACATTTTTTTTTTAATGGCGTCAAGATTTATTAGAAAATTGAAGATATTGTGAAATAAGTTCAAATTTCAAATGTTGAAATTATTATTATTTAAATGACAGGTACAATTTTTTTATATATTTTATAAAAACACTGAGCAGCCATAAATATTTTGTTGAGTTAGCATTGTTATCGAGTTACTGATTTTTTTAAAGAATGAGTAGTTTCTATTAAAACAATCACCCTTAAATCTTTTATAAATTTTGACTGAAGTTTGTTAGTTTTTCTTACTATGTAGCATTGCTCTTCCTAAAATAATCTTCATTACTATTCGAGCAATTTATAATAAGTTTTCTAAAAAGGATTTAATTCAAAAATTAATTACTTTAACAATACTAAAAACCTATCATGTTATGTCAAAAATAATTTTCTTAAAATATTTTGCAACGGCTCTCATTGACGAAAATGTTTTTGAAATATTTTAATTTCTTAAACTAATTAAAATAAATATATTGGTCGAAAAAGGCATAAGAAATTATTTATTTCCAATTGACCACTTACTCTAATGTTATTAAAATGACCTGCTTACCAAAAAAAGAGGCATAAAATGACCAGATCTTAAGGGAGAATCCATCAGAACATTTGTCAGAAATTTTCTTTGAAAAACATCAGTTTCTTGAGGTAGAACGGTAAAACGATCAACAAGAAAAAAGGGTTCAAAGCATAATAAGCAAACTTATGAAGAGCCAAGTTAGTGGATTTTTAATTTATTTTTTTGTTAAACACCAAGTTAGTGGATCTATTAGTACAAGGAATTGAATAAATGGAAATGGTTTATTGAATGAGAAAATTTATTTCATGCAATATTCAAAAAATGTGATCCAATAAGAAAAAAGAGAAAGAAAGAAAACAAATTGATCCCATGTACTTTTTGTGTGTTTTATCTCATGAAATATGAGAAATAATATTTATATATTTTGTATATAAAATTCAAAATGAATAGCTCTTAAGCATTTTTATTGTTGGTTTAGACAAAAGGATTTGCATCTATTATGTCACATGACACAAAAAAAATTTTACCCACAACATTTTGGGGGGCCCGCACTTTTTGAAGCAAAAAAAAAAAAACTAAAGCACGTAAAACAAATCTTTATAACATTACATAATCATTTTTCTTACAACATAACTCTTACAAAATTAGACAAATATGAGAAAAATCAGTTTGGTAAATAAAAGTTGTAAGAGAAGAGTCAAACGTCACGTCTATTTATAGGGCCACTTAATGTAATAAAAAGCATAAAAAATTCAAAATCCAAGATGCATATGAGGTAGCCTTCTTTAGAAGTTCGTGTTGAAGCTTGAAAGGACTACGTTGGTTAAGGGAAGGAAAAAGATGGAAGATATTAACATCATTTCATTACTTTTGCGTTTGAAGTTGACCCCTCATGGTCCCATCGCCACCCAGAACGAAAAGTTGGTATGTGTTTTGGTGAATGTGATTTTTGCTCAATTTCTAAGTTCACGCTGCTGAAGGGTTAGGGAACCTAAATAGAGCTCGTATGAAATGACAACTAATAAATAAACTGAAAGTGAAAGTGAGGGATCCTAAGCGCTACTTTCCTTCTATTTGCAAGTTTACGATATTGAATTTAGAATAAATACTGGGTCCTCAATAAAAAATATAAAATTTATTTTAATTTCTTAAAAAAAAATTAATTTGTGATTTTTTTGAAATTCTAATTCTTTGAAATTGTGGTCTTTTTAAAATTCATAGGAGATTCATGTTAGTTTCTAAAAAATGATTAATATAGATATTTTTTTTTATAAAGAATTAAAACGAGTTTCGTATTTTTTTTTTGGTAACTGATCCTAATTATCAAAGAGGCGAATCAGAACTCTCGGTATTCCCACGGATTCGACTCTTTGAACCGCCTATGAAACTAATCCAGAGTTCGGGTACGAGTTCAAGGATTACGGTACTTCATCAGAGTTCCGTATTTTTTTTAGTGAGGAAGCAAAAAGGTATTCATTCTTGAAATTATTTGTAAAAGTCCAAAATGAAGAGGAAATACTAAATGAAGTCATCTATTTAAGAATATAGTTTGTGCTAGGTTATGATAAATATGTTTTTCATGTAACACATAAAAATGTGGGGAAAATCCATTAAAAGGAAGAAATTTTTTTTATCTCATTCAATATGAGAAATATATTTTGCATTAAATATATCTATTGTAGTAATAATACTTAAAAGAGTAACTCTCCAAAAGTTGTAACTCTTTTTTAAAAAAAAAGAATTAAACCCATAAGAACAATCTGACTCGGTTATTTTCATACAACCAGTAAGATTTTAATACAATGTATGAATAACACGTCTGATTAAGTGCACTATATAATTAGATCACGGGTTCTTATTCAGTTATATTCTCAATTTTTTTTACCAAAATAATATTTTTATAAAATAATTTATCAAAATAAAATAAAAATACAATTTGTTGGAATTGAGTGGTTTTGGATACGTTGATATATGTAATATAAAGTGACGAATTCACCATTAATAAATTAACAATATTTTAACATAATGATTTATCCACGAGAATATTATATTTATGATCATTTTAGACTTATCACTATTTGATTAGTTATTGTCGGATTAATTTGAGATCAACATTTAAAACAGAAAAAAATAATTATCGTTGATCTCAAATTAATCCAACGAAAACTAAATGACAAGAGTGATAACATAAAATGATGGTAATTATAACTGATTTCTTTTTTTAATATAACCGACCCTTTATCCATATTTGAGTTAAAATTTAAAGATTAACTGAAAATACTTTAAAGTTTAAGTTGATTTTTTTTATATACATAAGTTGATTATTTACAAAAGTTTAAGTGTGCGGATAATGTAGCTTTTTCTTTTTTTATCACCACAAATCAATTTGTTAAATAATATATTATAATTATGCATAACTATTTTTAAAGAATTTTTTATTTTTATATTTTATATTTTATACTTTCGAATTTTTTATCCATATAATAAAATTACATGAATGAAATATCATTGAGTTTGATATAAATTAAATAATTAAAAATTAACCAGAAAAAAATTAAAAATTAATAATAATGGGTGGAGATAATAATACAGTTATATATTTTTCACTTTATTAAAACAGAATATAAATTTTATTTTTTTATTAAAATTGAACACTTATATTATTTTTTATTGAATAGATAAAAGTATGTATAAATAAAGTATTAATAAAATATAGACCTTATTGTCTGTATTTCTCACTATTTTAATGCGCATCAATTAATAATTTAATGCTGCAAGCCATTTCGTGGATTTTATAGTTAGTCCTAACTCCTAAGTCTAACAATGACATGACGTTTGAACGCTATTGAATAAGGTAGAAAATTGTGTTAAAAAATTTCGTTTGTGTTATGGTCCCGTAGCTCAGTTGGTTAGAGCGTTGGTCTTATGAGCCGAAGGTCGCGAGTTCGAGCCTCGCCGGGACCAACTTAAATAATTTCTAATACTTTTAGAGTTTTACCAAAATTTTGGTCACGAACGGCCGACAACCCTCCACGTCGAAACCTTAATTTAGGGAACTAATAGAGTTGCCTGTACCAGATGATCCCACCACAAACCTTAGCCTCGTCATCACAGCTAATAGTCAAAGGATCCTCTTTTTGTTTTTTGTCGTCAGGTCATATTCTCATCCAATAATCGAGAACATTATGAAAAATAAAATAAAATCCCCCCTCTCAAATGCAAATGTATATATATTCCCCCAACTGGAAACTATACTATACCGAGAAGTTTGTATTTTATTTTTGCAACGTTATTTTTATGAGAAAATAATAATTTTATTATAAAATGTAGCCAGGGGAAAGCAACCCGTCACCATCAAAAAATTGATAGCATTTGTTCTGCTGTCATTGTAGCCTCCGTTGCTGAATTCTCCAAAAATCCAACAAAGCGTGCCATATTACACTACACTGACCCCATCTATTAGTTGATTTTCTTTCACATTGATAAAGTTTCTCTTATTTTATTTCATTTTTGGACTTCGATTTTATTTTTCTGTCAACTTCTAAATTATATAGTTGAGAATCAAAGCTGGTATTGGGCCATGGCAATCAACATTCCACACCAACCTTTTATTCTTTTGCTGACTATTTCATTTCTTCCTTTCTTCCTCTTTACTTCTACACTGATATTATTTTCCCACCTTCCTTTTTCTATCTCCAATCTTGTTTGTCTAGTTCACAGGAAAAAGGGCCCTCCTTTGAACCTTCTCTGGTATGCAATTCTCAACCCAGATGCAATTTTTTTTTTTTTTTTTTGGTTTCTTCTTAAGTGATTCTGGGAAAAACATTTGCCTGTTGATTTTCGGATAGTATGTGAGAACTACATGGAACTTTGCATATTTTGGTCTGCTTCCTACTTTCTTAGCAATTAAGCATATTCATTCTTTGTTTTTTCGGCAGATGAGTTGTTGATCCATGCTTTTTTATGTTCTGTTTGGTAGATCACAGTTTTAGTTTGATGTGGAAGGCAGTGCTGTGTGATTGTTTTAATTTCTCTTATAAATTTCTGCTGACTTGCCGTTGTTGGCAAGAAAAAATGAGTTGTTTTTTTGGTATAAACTCTTAACAGCATAGCTTAGCTTCAATTTGTGCTATTTTCTGCACTATTTGTCTAGTCTTACAAACTGTGAGCCAGGCTGATTCATAATGTGATTGTTGATAGGGTCAAGCCTATTATATATTTGTAACTTAATGTTTCATGGCTGCGGAGCTTTACAAATTGCAAATAATATACATTGGACTTAGTTACTAACAACTTACTCATGAGAATTTCTCTATCAAACTCTTAAAAGCATGTATTCCTACAGAGAGATTAATGTTTGAAGAAGCAGGTCTCAGCCTTTCGTTTAATTATTTGAGTAAAGAAAAAGACTAACAATGGGGACAGGAACTTCAAAACTATTTTCCTCTTCTTTTCTTATTTGTTTGTTTTGTACAGATCTCTTATGATTATGCTGAGTCTTTATGACTGTATTTATGGAGTGATCTGTTAATTGCTGTATTATTAAAAATATTCACAGGACTATGTTAATCTGAAAGAAGTCACTTCACATCAAGAATGGGTTCAGGTGATTGGTTTAAGACAATAATTAGGTTAAGAAGGTCAAAAGATGGCAGATCAAAGAAAGCAAAGGTACAGCGCACTTCCTGTCATTTTTAGTTTATTTATCTAATCCTTTCCGGGGTTAAGTTGCATGAGTGTCAAACTGATGATTGTAAACCTCTATATCTCCATTATTTCCTGAACAACCAAAATAGTTTTGAATTTGGGTGGCTATTTATCTTAATCATGTGGTATACTGGTACGCTCTATTATAACTACATCAAACAGGAATGATAGGAGGTAAACTTTAATCTGAGTTATGCATGATGTTGCATATGAGCCACAGTATATATTGTTTATAACAACCACTTAATTAGTTTGCTTATCATTTAAGCTTCAGTAATACCATTTATTCATTTATTACCAAGTATTAGAGTTTATTTTGCTTGAGGACCATTGTGACTGGAATGTTTCTATCTCCATATCTGGCCACACTTTGAGACAGGGTACCTTGACTCCGGAGAAACTAAGTGCATTGAAGTCAAACAATTATACAGGAAAAGAGTCTAGTGGTTTAGCAAATGGTTTTAGAAGTGAAAATCTTGTGTCAGTTGAAACTATTGCTGCAACAAGGATCCAGACTGCATTTCGGGCTTATAAGGTACTTTGAGTTGAAAATTTTGCAGAGACAAGTTCTTAAAATACTGGCTAACTCTAATCTGACTCTATTGATTGTTGAGCACATCCTTAGCAATCATGCTTCTGTTTCTATATTTCATTATTCCACTGTGAATGTCTATTTGATGTTGTCCTATTACTGCTTGTATGCCAGCTTTCAGATTGCATTTTACAGGAATATATGATTGCCAAGTTTTCATAATACTATGAAACTAAATTGCAGTATTTTTGCTATATTTGCTTTGTGTCACTCAAGATATATCTACAATATTGGATGATGGGAAGGACATTGCAAAATGTCATTAAATCAATGTGGAGTGTGCTTAATCTTATAAATTAAGTGCTAATGTGTAATTGGGCAAATAAATTAGCATGGCAAAGTGCAATCGATACATTTTTTCACCATTTAACTAAACTCATATGCTCACTGGATTAGGAGCTCTAATATGGAGATTTTTCTTGATATTCTTATGATCAAAGTGGGTTTCTGGATTCTGCTCTTGTTTATGAGCGAAAAGTGATGCTTTAGCTCTCTATCTAGACATCTTTGCCTTGCTCATTTACTGTCATTGGCTGCTATATTATTCTTCAAAATAAGCACGGATTGGTAAATCTTGTACTACTCTCTTAAATGCAACCTCATTTCTGCTTGTCAAGGATTTGATTTAATCCCTACTAAAAGAATTGGCAAATTTGCTGCTTTGAAGTTAGAGAAATATCACACACTGCAACTTCTTTCAGTGGGTTTTATGTGCTGACTCTTGATTATTTTCTTAATGTGCATGCCGTTTATGATTATATCTGAGAGATGTAGATATAGGCTTGTGTTATTTGCGATATTTCAAACCTCAATTAATATCTTCTGCTGACGTTTATTTTGCAATGCTGACTTTTAAACCTTCCAGGCTAGAAAAGCTCTACGTCGCTTGAAAGGGTTCACAAAACTGAAGATCCTAACTCAAGGTTACTCTGTTAAAAAGCAAGCCGGTACAGCTATAACATATCTACATTCATGGAGCAAGATACAGGCTGAGATTAGAGCTCGCCGAATCTGTATGGTGACAGAAGACAAGATCAGGCGGAAGAAACTAGAGTCTCAACTAAAACTTGAGGCAAAGCTTCACGATCTGGAGGTAACCTTTAGTGTGCCCTACTGTATCCTAGATTCAAACACGTCCTCTTAGAGTAGTGCTCCAACTTAGATAAAGATCAATTCCAGATTGTAGTGCTTGAAATCTCTTATCATTGAATAGTTAATAGTGATCGAATTATTTCACTAGATACATGAAATTGGTTGAACTCAATTCAGTTAATCTTGTTCTAAGTTCTAGATAGCACAAATTGCAGGTTGAATGGTCTGGTGGTTTTGAAACCATGGAGGAAGTCCTGGGAAAGATACATCAGAGAGAAGAAGCAGCAGTGAAGCGGGAAAGAGCTATGGCATATGCCTTTTCTCATCAGGTAGGTTAATCTTAGGGAATGTCTCATTTTCTTATCTCCCTTTACCTCATCCAACTGAAAATTAAATGCATATCTTATGAATCATAGTGGAGGGCCAACTCTAGTCAGAGCCAAGTGCTAGGTAATTATGAAGTTAGCAAAGCTAATTGGGGTTGGAGCTGGAAGGAACGCTGGATTGCTGCTCGCCCATGGGAAAGCCGTGTCTCAAGCATATCCATTAACCCCAAGAAAGCTCAAAATATGCAGTCTAACAAGGTTCAGAAGGATAAGAGCACTTTAACACCTAAAACTCCTATTTCAGTTAAACCTCCTTCGGCCAATGCAAAAGGGTCTCCTCCTTTTGGTAATGCAAAAGGGACTACAAAAGCTAGGAGATTGTCATATCCAGCAGCCACAGAAAAGACAGTGGTTCAAGAAGGAGTGCTATGATTCCTCAACAATGGTTTGCTAAGACAAAGCACATTTTTAAGTACCAAGTCCTTTTGTATAACTTGAGTTGAGCAGAGTCAAATTGATTTTCAATTGGTTATACAGTCCATAAAGTCAATATTAGAAGTCATCTTATTTATTCATTTTATTGCTTTCAATTTGTGCATATGAACGTGACTGAAATTCAAACCACTGTAGATAATGGATCAGCAGACCTGCATGTGTGTGTGATTTGTTGATTGCTTCTGTTTATCTTTTTCAATCTTGTATATTCAACGAAGAGACAACTTGTAGATAGAACAGTATCTATTTTTTCCTTCTCTGTTGTAATAGAAAACTAATAAGATGTGATCTTCTTGTTGATTTCGTTATGGTTTATTATTGCCATATTGAAATGGCTTGCGCAGCCTGCTAATGCTTCTGGACTATGGTTCCATTTATATGTTTACACAATAATATTCTACGTAGTACTTTTCAACCTTACTATTTTGAAACGATGTTGTTTTCTCCTTTTTCACTCCCCTAGTCAAACAGCTTAGATATATTTGTGACAAATACCTAATAATGCCAATTTTCACAGAGTTTTGGAAAAAATATATATATATCTTCTCTAAAAGTTAAGCTGATCCAAACTTAAGAAATTTATTATTTGGTGGGACCACATTTTAAATGCCAATACAGCCTAGAGAAATTTTTAAGTGATCTACGAGTTCTAAATTTCTATTATTTTGTGCCATTAAATGTGTACCATATACCAAATATGATATTAAAAAGTAGTTAAAGTGGGGCTGAAAATGTTGAAGTGTACGTTTTCTAGTTTAAAATACACATTGCCTATAGCTGGAGTTGAATGCATTCCGAACAGGAGGACTTGAGCAAAAGCAAATTATGGGTTGATTTAAAAAATATGATATGAATCTAATTTATGACCCGTTAAATATGAAACAAAAGTAATGTTGAATGTTAAGATTTGGGATATATTTTTGGAATTTAAAAAAATAATAATATAATCTTAAAACAATATTAAAATCATAAACAAATCAATACTCGATTTTTTTTATCATTGAACCTCTTTTTAAGAAAAATGGTTAGAATAACTTTTTGTCGAAACTATTTACCAATTTAACTCAAATTAGTTTCTTTGCCTTACCAGTGAGAAAAGGGTGTCATGTGATAACACCGTAGGAATCAACCGTGGTTTTCTGTTCCAAATTCAACCATCTCTTTCACTCTTTTCCCTCTAAATATTAACTAGCTTTATAAATAATAATTAACATCTAATAATTAAAATTATAAGGTGGAATTTTTTTTTAGAAATTAGTATTGAATTTATTGAGTTAAATAAGAATTAACCGTAAATAATTCTCATTTATCTGAAAATAATTTTTTCTTTTAAAATATCAAATTTATTGTGAATAATATCAGTTTGACAATTGATTTTTCCCCCTTTCACCCGAATAATCTAAACATTTGGAAATTAAAATCTTAATAAATATTATTTAATAATTAAGATAATAAATAACGTCCTACCAAAAAAAGATAATAAATAACGTAATAATTATTATTTTAAAAATCGGCATTAAATTTATTTAGTCAAATGATAATTAATACCGTAAATATTAATGATTTATTTAAAATTCCTATAAACTTAAGATCATATTTATTATCAATAATGATAATTTAACGATTTCTTTATCTTTTTCTTTTTCTTTTCCTAATTGTCCAAAAAATTAAAATAGTTGATAAAGTGAGTCACCAAAATTTTCTTCTATTAAAATCATAAAATTTTCCAAATTTCTCATATTTTTAAAAATAAAATAATAGCAAGATATATTGATTAATCACAAAAAATAAAATAAAATCAGAATAATTACACAAGAATAATAATATTTTACGAATAATACTAGTAATCAAGCAATTATGTATTATGTATCGTATCAATCATCAACTTAAATAATATAAAATATTTAAATTCTTCATACAAAAATTGAAAGAAAAACAAAATCAATCATAAATTGTCATTATTAACAATAAATTTAACGTCTTTAAAACTGAAAAAAAATCTTGAAATGATTATGTTAGATAAATAAGAACTATTTCAGTGTTAATTATTATTTGATTAACGAATTTAATACCAACTTAGAAAAAAACTAGTAAGTTGCGTCATTTACGATTTTAACTTTTAGATACTAATTAACATTTACAAGGATAAAAGTGTGATAAAGAGAGGAGAATGTGGAATGGACTCATGGAGAACTAAGATTCTGTCAGGGTGAAACAAGATTGGGCCGTCCCATGGGAGTTTACAGCCCGGCTTATGTTAGATCAAACCTCACCTAATATATTTCATAAAATAGGCTGAACTCAAGCCTTGAAAAAAGCTTGTTTAATAAATAAGCCGTAGATTCACTTTTACAAGACCTAGTCTATAAGCCTACAGGCTGGTCTATATTATACTATTTATTTTAAATAGAATAAAATAAGTATGACTTGAAAAAAATTAAATTTTATCAACTAAAATTCTTTTATAATTTAATTATATCCGATTATATTTTAATAGAAATATGACTTTATTTCATATGTAAGAGGAACCAACATCTCAGTATGTTAGATTGTGTATATGAATATATTAAAATATTTTTGGGAGAAATTATACTTACTATTTTTTACTAACAAATCTTAACAGTTGATTTTCGCAAATCTAACTATTATAATTTATTGGGTCACATTTATTAATTAATTATTAATTTCCAATCAATTATAACTGTTAGATTTACGAAAATCAACAGTTAAGATTTGATAATAAGAAAAAAAACTAGTAAGTATAACCTCCTCCAAGATTTTTTGTTTCTTAATCTTGTTTTTTTTCTTTCTATTATTTAATCTTATTTTTTATTTTCTACATTTACAAATTGTTTGCCAACTTACATAACATTGAAATTGTATTTGCAGGAGAAAGAACATGATAATAAGTTTTTGGCTATTGCAAGCATCATGATGTGTTTGTTGGATTCATGTAGTTATTTTAATTTACATAGTATACATTGGTGAAATATAGGTTATTTAGTTTGAGCATTTTTCTTTTGAGAGTGACTTAAATGCAGATTGTGATAAGTAGTTGTTGTGATTTATGATTCTGTTTGGACGTTGAAATTATGGTTTTTATTTTAACAATTTGAGTTTTTTGTGAAGTTGATTCATGATTTTTTGCTTGAAAGTTTGTTTGCTTGGCTAGTCAAACATGGACTAGTTCATAGATCTTTGGGTTTCGATTACCGTGGAATAGAAACCTTACAAATAAAGCCCGAAGATTGGCATTCCATTGCTGTCATTTTATATGTATATGGTTACAATTATCTACGTTCTCAATGTGCCTATCATGTATCACCGGGAGGACTGTTAGCTAGTGTGTATCATCTTACAAGAATAGAGTATGACATAGATCAACCAGAAGAGGTATGTATAAGAATCTTTGTCAGGCTAACGGGCTAGGGCATGTAATTTGTTTTTTTATAAATAGGTTAGGTCAGACTAATAATTAAACTCGTACTATGCTATCGGGTCATGTCAAATTAAATTTTTTTATCATAGATTTGGTTTTGTCTGGATAAGATTCGGTCAATCCAGTCCACTTTCAGCCCCACTTTGTTAATCTTGCCACATTGCATATTGAATGCTGTCACCCTTATTTTGCTAGTGCGGTCAACGATGTTGGAATTATGGGGCCCGGCAATTTCTTCTGTGCCCTTACAGGACATACCGTCCAGGGTTTGATAGTTTGGTCCACGGCCCATCGCTTAGCATTCTCTACAGTGCCAAATGAATAAAGAAATAAAATAATATGATGACTAATAGTTATAACTTTTGCTATAGTGATAAGTGCTTGACTTAGTGGCAACTATGAAGTTATATCTTCACTGGCAACTATAATTTTTGACTTAGTGGAAATCGCTTATGCTTACAAGCGGGATTGAATTAGGTTAGATTAGTAAGGGCAATTTGGTCAAAGTTCCAAAATACTCATTATAATTTGTTGAACTAAATACTTTTTCATTCCTTGTATTACAATTTCATCTCAAGGGGATTGCATATTACAAGGAGTAAGTGGCCATTAGACAATGTGGGTTGTAGGAAGATGATCGATTGAACTTGCTCCATGCTAGACAAAATCTGGCATGAATGCATCAGCTTTTCATTTTGTTTAACAATATCATTTCGAAAGAAATGATATGCAAGTGTGTCCTTCTCGATTTCTGTGGATTCAAGTGTGATTCATTAACCAAGGGACATTGTAACGCATTGAATACAATATTTAACGTATTATAGTCCTTAATATTTGTTCATCCTACAATAATATTAATCACAACTATAGATTTCAAGAATTCAAGGTAGGTATTTACATGTACTGAAAAAAGGAAAGAGCATCCCAGCACCTGGATTCATATTCCTACTTACAGAGTGTGATCAAGAAGTTGAGGACACTGAATTACTTTAGGTGTATCAACTATCAAGAGTCCCCCACAAACATTTGCTGACTAGTTTTATCTCTGTTCTCTAGGTCAGATTGTCCTCTTTCAATTTAGAAATTCTTGTAAGACTGACGTAGAATGTGATTTGATCTTAGCATTTGTTTTGGTTGGGTACTCCACTCATATGAATAGGAGATTAAGGTTACCAAATCTAGATATTTGGCTTGCTAATTTGTTGAATTTATGTGATGTAAGAAAGGAACCATGTGGCATTTACCATGCCACACTTACTGAACTTTTATTAATTGTCTGATTATATTGCAAATATTAATGCTTGAATATTTCTTCAAAAGTTTTTGCCTTGGCATGAGCCATGAAATTGTGCTATATTGTAAACGGGGCATAAGGCTAACGAAAGGGGAAAAAAGAAAAGTTAAATCAATTTTTATATACTAAAATTATTGTAACGAAACAACTAGTAGGAATAAGACCTCTTGTTTACTATAAGGTTTTAATGTATTAAAAGTAAAAAAATAAAATTGAAAAAAAAGGGTTTTCCTTATTACACTAACACTTTATTTTCCATGATTTAATACCAATAAAACCCGACATAATTGGTAGATGACTAGATCTCATATTGACAGGGATTCGATTTCCGTGTGAATGAAAAATACTTTGTTGGAAAAGATAGAATTCATCAAATAATTTCTACGACTCGAAAAAATTAGTCCAAAAATAACTTAAGAAAACCCAAAAAAGAAATGATTTAATTATTAGCGTTTATAAACATTTGAATTTTGTTTTAAGTTTTTAACATAACTGGAGAAGTTTGGGTGGATCAGAGGTTTAGTTTAGACTTTAGAGAGCAATATTTAAATATTTAATAATAAATAAAATAAAATGTAAAGCAATGAAATGAAATAGAGTGGAACGAAATAAGATATAATAAAACTAACATACTGTTTCCACACAAAATTTTTTTAACATATCAGTAATCTATGAAGAAATAAATTTATAAAAATAAATTTAAACAATAAATTAATCTCATTTTATTTATTTTATATCCACCAAATTAAGACAAAAATAAAGGTATCAAATAATAAAACATAAAATTATCCTATTTTAAAAAAATTAAAATTATAACAATAATTAATATCATTATATTCTTAATTTATTCCATTTCAATTCAAACTTTATTTTAACACTTAAGCAGAAAAATTAGCATCCGGCGACAAATCAACAACGCAAAGGAAGAAAAAGGAGAGAGTAATTGAAGAAGGGAATGGGTTCAAATAGACCCGAGGTACGAGGTTCACAGAGATTACAAGCTTTGGTTGATCATTTTCGCTCTTCGAATTCGATACCCAACAATTCCAATTCCACGCACAACCAAATCCAATTCAGTTCAAAGAGAGCTGCAGTTCTGATCTGTGTCTTCGAAGGCGCCGATGGGAATCTGCGAGTGATTCTCACCCAGCGAGCTTCTTCTCTCTCAACCCACTCCGGTCAGACCCATTTCCATTTCAACCTCCCCCATACTCTAGTGCTTTTCTGGGTCACTGTTTCCGGTTCTGAAACTCGTAAAGTTTGGGTCTTTTTCACAATAACTCAAATGGGTTTTTTCTGGTTGCAGGTGAGGTTGCTTTGCCTGGTGGTAAGAGGGATGAAGGCGATGCTGACGATATAGAAACGGCGTTGAGGGAGGCTAAGGAGGAGATTGGTTTGGACCCTTCTCTTGTTTCTGTTATTACTCTTCTTGAACCCTTCCGCACTAAGGTATATTATCTATATAAGCTCAGTCTCTGGACTTCAATTTAATATTGTCTGTGTATGATATATATATATATATATACTGGGACACTTTTTCTACAGTTATTGCGCATAGAGAGCTGATATCTGTAGCCCACACAGAAAAGTGGTCTCACTGCTTATCTTAAAAAAAAAAAAAAAAAAATCAGGATACGTAACCCCATATCCTTGGCTTGCTGTATGTGCAGTCCCTGTGGAAATAATTTTGCATATATATATATATATATATGAGGTATGATACTTTGACATCTCATGTGATAGTTGTTAGATCAAAAAAGATTAACGACTCTGATTTGTAAGCATGTGACACCATTGATCTTTTTTGATCTAAGACTATAAGATGAGGTGTCAAATTTTAAATTTGATTCTGGTGTTAAAGGATCCTACCTCTCTTTATATATATATATATATATATATATATATATATATATGGAATTAGATTGTTTAACATCGGTGATCAGTGCTAAACTAAAAAGTTATAACATCAAATACTAATCTAGCAGTTGATTTCTATCGATATAACGGTTATAATTTATTGTGAATTAATAATTAATTAACAAGTGAAAAAATTAACTTCATCTTAGATTACTTCTTGTATCAATTTCATGTCACTCACCAGATTGCTTTAGTGAAACCATTTGATTTGTACTATTGAGCTAGTTTCTCATGCAACTTCTTTTTGTTAGGAAATATTCATTTGATCATCACCTACTGTTGCTTCTGTCATAGGCTTTAGGGGGAGGTTTTCCTGCACTCATTTTTGTTTTTTTTTGCCATTCAATTTTGAAACACCATTTGCATGAGCCAGAACCCTGCTGAACTTGTAGCAAGGGGACATTTAAGTTCTTAGGATATAGTGTATGATTAATATTGGAGTTGTCCTGGCAGTATCTCCGTTGTTTGGCATCTAAGTTCTCAGCTTTCATTCAAGTTTAGAAGATCACCAATCTATTCCAAATTGCTGCCATGCAATCTTTATGCTGTAGCACTAAACTACCACTTGACTTGCCACATAGGTAGTGCCTGTCAAATATAATGTAGTTAAATTTAATATTCCTGTTCCAAAAAGAATCTTCATACATTAAACTTCATTTTCTTCGATTTAGGTTACCAATTCCTCCGAATTACTACTGTAAAGGTTTCCTCGTTGAGAGTCTAAAAGGCATATAATTTTTTTTATTAGTAAATATTTCAATTAACCGCTTAGCCCAAGATTTTTGCTCAAGGTACAAGGGTGGGATTCTTCTCTAAATATGCCCTAGCAGCATTGCCAAACAATTATTTCATACCTTTAATAATTCCTTCTTCCTACCATATACCACTACTGAACCATTCACAAATTAGAAATCATCCATTATATTAGTTTGCTCCACTAGTTGTATTCTGACATGCACTGGAAATTCCGAGAATTATCATCAAACTGCATAGATCTGTCTCTCAGATCCCTTGTGGCAGTGCTTCATGTTTAACATGTTTGGCTCATTAACCTTACAAAGTTGTTTTGAAGTGCAGTACAGCGTTACAGTAATACCCGTGGTTGGAATCCTGTCCAACAAGGATGCATTTTCACCAGTTTTAAATTCAGCTGAAGTTGAAGCAATATTTGATGTTCCATTGGAGATGTTCCTCAAGGTTTATACTCCAGTTCCAGTTCTCACCTATAATTTTGTACTCCTTTTTTTTTTTGTGGGAATGTTCTGTATACTTTACATGAACAAATGCTAATGAACTTATTTCTGACATCATGGTTTAAATGCAGAATGATAATAGGAGAACTGAGGAAAAAGAATGGATGGGAGAAAAGCATCTTGTACATTATTTTGATTATGAGTTTGAGAATAAGATGTATGTGATATGGGCTTTAACTGCTGCAATCTTAATTAGGGCAGCTACCCTTTTACTTCAGCGGCCGCCAGCGTTTCTAGAGAGGAGGCCTAAGATATGGGGAGGAATTACTGAAAGTGACATGATAATACTACGGAATAGTTCCAAATAGTCGTTTTATTTATGGGATAAATGTACTAAAGGACACACACTTTTTCTTTTATTTATACCTTTTAAGTTTGTATCATAATTTTCGACTTGAAGCTGCTCTGCATTTTTTGGCAATTTAAAAAGTTAAGAGAAATAAATCCTCATCCGTACGGCACATAAACTTACCAGAAGTACCTCTAGTAGGCTGCAAATACAGAAGAAAATAGAGAAAGACTCTTGCACCTAAAAGGCTTGGAATTTCCCATGTGTAAAAGGAATTTATGAATCTTACTAATGTTTTAAGGACAATAAAATCCCCAAAGGTTAAACTGTAAATAACGAAGTAGTAATACGCTCAGCAAATACCACAGCAGACAAACCGTGCTATATCATTCACCCTCAGCTGAATACCTCATAAAATTTCTCAGTGACAAGTAAACCTGAGTCTATTGATTCCAAGGGATCCTTTCGAAGACGGTGTCTCAAGCAGTTTGGGATGACAGTAGCAATATCCTCTGCACTTACTTTGTCTCTTCCCTTAAGAGCAGCCAGAGCTTTCGCAGCTCTGTTTGTTACAATGTCTCCTCTTAATCCATCCACATTCAACTCTGAACAAACCTTGGAGATTTTCACCTTGAGATCTTGATCAATTTGAACAGAAGAAAGACAACTCCTTGCTGAGGAAATTTGTTCCTGGAGCTTCTCCTGCTCACCTTTGTAAGAATCTCGGAATTCCTTCGGGTTTTGGTCAAACCGAGCTCTCTCCTCCACAATCTTCACTCTGAGCTCAGCATCTCTAACAGTCCCCACTTGAGCATGCATTCCAAACCTATCCAGCAGCTGTGGCCTGAGCTCCCCTTCTTCAGGGTTGCCTGAGCCAATTAGGATAAACCGAGCAGGATGTGAGATAGAGATACCCTCTCTTTCCACTGTGTTCCAACCTGATGCAGCAGAATCCAACAAGACATCTACCAAGTGATCATCCAAAAGATTAACTTCATCAACATAGAGGATTCCCCTATTAGCTTTAGCCAGCAGCCCAGGCTCAAATGCCTTGACACCCTCAGTCAGAGCTTTTTCAATGTCAATTGTCCCACATACTCTATCTTCTGTAGCTCCCAATGGCAAATCAACCATGTTAATTTTGCTCAAGACAACCTCAAGTTGCTCCCCTTTTACCACACGCTCTCTCACTTCAACACCCATGTATTCTGGATCTTCCGGGTCTGAGTTATATGGGTCACCAGCAACAACCTTGATTTCAGGAAGTAAATCAACCAATGACCTAACTGTTGTAGATTTCCCTGTTCCCCTATCCCCCATGATCATTACACCTCCAATCTTAGGATCAATAACATTAAGGAGAAGGCAAAGCTTCATCTCATCCTGTCCAACTATAGCAGGAAAAGGGTATACTGGCCTCTGGCTTCCTTTAGAAGCAATATTCTGAGCCTGGATATGAAAAGTTTACAGAATTGGCATGTTATCAAACACACAAAAAAGAGTTCTAATGCAAAGGACCAAATCCTTTATTTCTAAGAGATCTGGAACTAAACTTTAAAGGTTAAAAATGCATGAAAGAAATAATTGTGTGACACAAAGTCACACAATATATGTTCACATATGGACTCATTTTCATTACTCCAATTTTCACCTTGCTATTTTCCTCCTATCAACCACTCTAAACGTGTAACTTCAATAAAAACAAAAGTAAATACCTTTTCCAGTACTCAGCAAATTTCACGATACCCACTTTAGTCCCTAACCAATAAAAAGGCTATTCTTGGTCCCTAAGAAATTCAAAATGGACCCATTTTAGTCTTTTTGAGGGACTAATATAGGTCTTTTTTGAATTTGTGAGAGACCACGATTTCAACTAAATGGGTCCATTTTGAATTTCTTAGGGACCACGAATAGCCTTTTTATTTGCTAGGAATTAAAGCGGGCATCATGAAATTTGCTAGGGACCAAAAATGATATTTACTCTAAAAACAATCTACTCTTAGACAGAAAATGAAATATCACAATATAATCTTAAAATTGTGTCTTAGCCTACAATATACAAAAAATTCATTGCGAATGCTCAATGGCTCAATAAACACAACGGAATTCTTTCTAACAAATATCTGGAGTGTACCCATAGTTTCCACCCAATGCAAGCCAAAACGCAGGAAGAGACACTGAAAGAAAATCTGACCTCAAAAATCGAATATCCCTTACCTACCTGTTCTACAGAGTTTACTTCAGTGGCAACACTGGCAACTGAGAAGTGAGACCTTCCCTTTATTCCATGAATTCCAATTCCACCATAAAACTTCCTCCCACAGCTCTGCCCTGCATAGCCACAACCACTCAACATAGTCACATAGACTCTTAACAACCACATATTGCCCACAAGGACCCACCATCAGTTTCCAATTACAAACTCCCCAAGGAAAATAAATTCCATGACATTAGCACAGAAAAAATAACAGATATGAAATGGGTCTTGCCGCATACCTTCCCAAAACAAGAGAGAAAGAAAACAGAACAAAGGTAAAGGAATAAACTTTTGCAAAACATGTACCTGAGGTTAGAGAAAGAGTGTGAATGGAAGGTTTGGATGAAGGGGAATAGAGGTAACGTGAAGGAAGAACGGCAATTGAAGAAGATCCCAGAGTGGATGCCATTATCGGAGAAGAGATGTAGTGTATGCTATGCAGCATTTTGTTTCTTTATTCACAGTTCACAGCAGCTGGCATGCTTCCTATTGGCCTTCCTGGCTCCGGATAAGAAGATAGATAGATTTCATTGGCTCTTTCTCTCTCTTTGTTTTATTTTTGTATAATTTAAAATAGAATTTAGTTAATAAATACCTCAAACTTTGTAAAATTACATTTTTTTTTAAAGAAACTGCGAAATATCTTTGCATATTCGGCTTATATAAATATTTTAGTATATTAATTCTCGTTTAACCACAAGAAAACATAACTTTATGCAAGGGGTTACTTACATCTAGAAGTGAAAGAGTTGCAAACTTTTTTACCAAAAAAAGAGAGAGACTTATATAGTTATAATCAAAAAGAAAGTTTGACACTAACCTTTCTTTAAGGAAACTACGTTGGCTAACCCTACGAAGTACTCACACTTCAAAAAATTTGACGTGTCGGGTCCGACACTTCTCGACACTCACCGATATTCCGACACTTCCTGACACTTCAATATTTGTTGCAAAGACTCAAAAAAGGTTCAAAGGTTACATTGCGTTGCATTTTGAGTTTTAACTATTAGATTCGTTAGATTACGATTATGATTTTATTGAGTTTAATATAAATGTTTGTGATATCTTATGTTTCTTTGCAAAATTGATGGATATTATAAGTTTAACTTTATTTTTTTGTTAAATTATTGAATACTAAATATAATATACACTACATAAGTTAAAAATATTATATAATATCAAAACGTGTCCTAACGTGTCGAAATTTAATATTTTTTAGAATTAACGTGTCGGAGTATCGTGTCGTATCCCGTGTCCCGTGTCGGTGCAACATAGGGCTAACGTTTCTTTAAAAAATCATTTTTTTTATTTCAGTACTAACAGAATTCATTACCACCATTTCCAATTTCCTTCATTTTCAATGCATGAGAAATTGAGAAATATATTGTGTATGCTAGGTAAACATTTTTTTTTTAACTAAAATTCATCGTATGAACAGAAAATAAAGTTTTTTTTGGCTTATTAGAAATTGAGCTAAAATTAATTTACAAAAAGGACACTACAACCTTTCATTTTCCAATTTCTAAAAAATCACCATAAGCGATGACATCCAAATTCCAAGCTTTCTCAGAAGGCAAGAATTAGACATTGAAAATTTGTTGAGCAGACAGACATGTCGTTGAATAGTACACCCTCACTATTAGATGTCAGCAAAACCTTGACAGCCTGTGTGATCTTTCCCAACAGGTATTCCAACTTTGTTCAAATCAAGGCTCTTACAGAGGTCACGCAGTATCACAAGAATTCTCTTCTCCTTTATTATCCTGTGACGCAGCCTTTGAGCTCTTTTAGATCGACCCTTTTCTTCGAATTCAAAGCCCAATGCCTCAGCAATTTCCTCTTGAATTCTTTCAATATCAGGTTTATGTATTACACTTGCCATGATGATAGCATCAAACAAGCTATCTCTTTTAGCTCTTCTTGAAACTTTCTCTAAAATAGTGGCCTTTTCAGTAGCGTCTTGTTTGTCCACACACCCCAATCATGTTAATGTCACCTGTTAAGGCTTCCATAATGCCATCTAAGGCTAGAATCCGAGATTCACTGAACTCATAGAAAACACAATTCGAACTACAGGCATTCTCATTGAGAGTAATACCCATATCTGAAAAAGCTTTCATCTGTTCAGAGAATGTGAGTCTCGCACCCATCTCACTGTCACTTTTCTTATCCCTCTTGTCAACATTAATTTTTCCCACTTTGTTCTTCTCTCTGTTAAATTTCCCACTTCGATTCGGACAGAATACCATAATATTTGTTCCACAACCTGAGTTCCACTTTAAAGCTAGAAAGAAGGGAAATATTTAAGAAATATTTGCACGGTAAGCAACAAAAATAAGATACGATAAATTGAAACAGAGAGCAAAGAGAATTTAAGCTAAAACGAAGAAAGGATAAAACAACTGCAGTACTAAGCAGTAAGCATCATTGGTATTTGGTACCTTCTGGCTAATTAGAACTTTGATGCAAAGAAGAAACTGGGCAAGGCACACCATTCAAATGGTCCTATTTATTAACTAATGGCTTTAAGCCTTAAGCAGCATTAGGTCAATACATAATGTTTTAAAATATAAAGGAAATAAAATGGTTGATAGCTAGCAGGGCGACCAAGCAATCCATCCACCTAGAATAGCCCGCTAGTCAAGCAACTCTACTGGGGGTCTGACTCTAACTTGTGCATTTACGACATCTTCAATTTTGGCCTATAAATTGTTTAATGGTTATATGAGAGTGTACAGTTGAGGGTGGCATTTTAGTTCCAATGTCCAACCAAGTTAGGAGCCGGATGTATAAGAATGATCTTGGAAGGACTGTGAGTAAAGAAGGAATAAAAAAACATAAACACTCAGCCACAGTTACCATAAACATCACAAAACACCTAGCATAACATCTACCAGCAACTCCATGCCTTCCCCTCCCCCACAAAATTGAGGACTGATTTGAGATCTCAAGTTCTCAGGGAGGTGGTGGGTAAGGCCTCCATAATGCCATTTAAGCTTGCATCCTAGCTTCACTGATTTCATTGGGAACAGAATTTAACCTACCGGCCTTTTTCATCTGTTCAAAGACCTCATAGAATGTAGAGCTTCTCAGTATCAATTTTTTTTTTTTTTTTTTTTTCCTAGTGTTAGCATCATCAAATTTTCCCACTTCGTTCTTCTCTCTGTCAAGTTCAACTGCATCAACAGAAAGTAGAGCTTCTCCTTTGCCCACACCTTGCTCCTCAGCTTCGGTCTTGGGGTTCTCCATCTTCCGTTTCTTGTTTACAGGCAAACGGCTTTCCTCCATCTGCTGCAACAATTGTAAATTTCTAGTTTAATGTATTCCGTTGTGAATTCTGATTCTTGTGTATCCTTTCGGTCTCCTCCTTTTTTTAAATTTCACATTTCACAGCATTAGAATCCGTAAACAAAAAACCACCGTCTCACACATATTAATCAATCCATAGATTAGGACTCATAAAGATGATACTTGGTGAACAACCCTGGATTCCAGTTTAAAGTAAGAAAGAAGAAACTATCTACTTTTTATTTTGGTTGTATACTTTGAAAAATAAAGGGAAACATACATTTTAAGCTAAAACGAAGAAAGAATAAAACAACTGTATAAGCACTAAGCAGTGAGCCTTATTTAGAGCTTTGCTCTTACGTTTACATATCTAGGAAAGACCTTATTTTGGCCATCACACTTAAGCTGCCTCATACGTATTTATTGTTGTCAAAATCTATCATCTCCAATTCCAATTGTTTGCATCAAATCAATGGCCCAAACCATCTATAGATGGCTCGGCCACTGATCTTGGCTACTGGCAAACACCTGCATGTCTTCTCTGAAAGCAGGCAAAGCAGCCTCTGTCAAAGTCACCAAAACCTTGAACCCCTCCTTCTTCCCCGCAATGGCTGTTGAATAAGGCAAAAAGAAGCAAGGCTCAACACTCCCAAGTAAGTTCCTTCCAAGTGGCAAAACAGTAACAGGGCCTCCCCACCCAAAGTCCACAGTTGAATGGCCTAAGTGTCTCCAATCCGTGAACCCACTCACCCCTTTTCCTGCTGTGATACCATCAGCAAAATGCAGCATCTGATAATCTATGAAGGAGCGAACATACTCATCAGTTACATTACTTTTACTCTTTTTTATTAGTTCTGCTGTTTCCCAAATGGGTTCCTCTATCAAATCTTTGGCACTCAGCTGCACATACATTGGAACACAACCATTACCCCAGTAACCAGCAGGTAGTGATGGCTTTACTAGTCTCCGTATATTAATTGAGTATGCAAACTTAACCTTCTCATGAGCCTGGACTCCCGAGGCCCTGACCCTGTTTTAGCAATTAGAATGGTCAGAAACAATATAAGTCATCTAGGACAATGATCATATCGTCACGAAAATATAAAATACTAATACTGATACGCAATACTCCACATAAATAGGTAATGCTAAAAACCACCTGAACTTATACATTTATAAAATATTAACAAGATGTTGAAATATAATATGATTAAAATTTCTTAAAGTACCTTTGCAAGACATAGGTAACTACTAATTAGCGTATTAAATTTAACATAAAATTATCTGCAATTATTCCTAAAACGACGTAGTTTTGATGTTGAAATATTAAAAAATTATAATTACAAAGATTATTATAATCCTGAAATAAATTAAAATTACAAAATACCTTAATTTCCATCTTAGAACAACATATTTTAAAATGCAGATAACCAATAGCAGAAAAAACTAACCCTAACTATAAATAGTGTAGAAGTTGACTTACTTGGACCTCCAAATGTAAGCACCAAGAGCTTCAAAAGTGGTGAAGTTGAAGCCAGATTGGTCAAACAAGGACCTCTTGAACTTGTCCAAGCATTCATCCCTCACATGAAAGCATTCTCTTACAACACCACCAATGTCTTGCTCGTACGGTAAAAACCCTTTCTCCAAACGCAGAAACTCCCTTATCAAACCCGAATCCACTCGGGGCGGGTCCCTCGGACCCAACAACCTCTCACGGTTCCAAACGGGCTCCACCGTTATCCGGGTCGCCCCGCGAGCTAACTCAGCCACCGCATTAAAGAACAGAGTCCCGCCCATCCCGTCGCACAGCGAGTGGTGCATCGCCGCCCCAAGTGTGAACCCGCCACACTTGAACACCGTCACTTGAAGCATGCACGGGTGCTCCATCCCCTCTTCGGGTTCCGGGTCGGGCACCAACTGTTCGACGAAATGCGAAGCCGGGTCGTCGAGATAATTCACCGAATCAAGTGTGAAATCCACGGTGGCACGGACGAGAGGGACGCCTTGGCCGGCTTCGCACCAGATTTCGAGGCGGCGATCTTCGCTTTTGCGGCGGCGAAGCGTGCCGGCAAGTGGGTAGTAATGAACGAGAGCTTCGGATAGGGAAGAAGAGATGACAAGGAAGGGGTCGTGGGAGGTTGTGGCGGTGGCGACGTAAGCTCTAAGGTAGCGGAAGGTGAGGTGGAGGTTGCGATCAGTGTCAAGGTGAGAGAGAGGGAGAGCATGATCATGGAGGAAGGGAGGGCGAGAAGGGAAGATGAGAGTGCTTTCGGAGCTCTTAATCATTTGCATTGTTGTTGGTGTTAGCTATGTCTATTATCTTATTTTCCTTTGATGTATATTTAAGCTTTGCTTAACGCTATTTTAATGATGGATAGTGCTGAATGTTTCAACTTTAAAAGTCTCTCTCAGCCACCAAACACAGAGGCCATAGCCAGAGGGACCTGAGAGTCTGAGATGGGAAGATGAGAAGACGTGGAGCATGCTGCATTCCATGATCTCACCAAACCACACAGCATTCACATCACATTAATAATGCAAGAAAATTCTCCATTCAAAAAACGATACATTAACTAACAATACGTATTTTATTATGCATTTGTTGCGTGTGCTTTTTTAAAGAGTATAAAATTATATTCCCTTGATAGAAAAATATATACAATAAAAATTATGGGAGAAAAAAATAGGTATTTTTTTTAATTAAAATTTTAAATAAAAAATACTAATTTTAACTAAGAAAATATTCAAAAACCCTTATGTGTTATTGCTTTGAATTATTTACATTCTTGTGCTTTTTTTAATCACTTTAACCCCATGTGATTTTTTTATCCACACTCTTCTTTGCTGCTGTTAGAAAATTAATTAAATAATACATATTTTACCCTTATTAGGAAAGAAAATACAATGATAAAAAGAAAATAAGAATAAATATTATGAAAACTTATAACTACTAATAAAAGACTAAAATAAAAAAGGTAGCAAAAAAAATCAAATATGTTATGTGTCTAAATAAAAAATAAAATAAGATCAAATTAAATATATTAAAAATCACAACAGTGATAGAAAAGACTAAAATTAAAAAAATAATCTGAATGAAAAAAAAATTGAAGACAAAAAAATAGAAGAAAAATTAAGATAAAAAATAAAATAAAAAAATAGAACAAAAAGAAATCACGATTATAAATTTCTAATATATTTGCTTTTATTTTCTTCTATTTTTTCTTGATCTATTTATTTATTTTATTTAGATATGTTTGGTATTTTTTTAAATGTTCTAAGTTTTTATAATATTTGGTCATATTTTTCTTTTCTTTTTAGGGTTCGCTTTTTCTACAGTCAATGTAGATAACTTATCTACATTAAGCCCAAAACGATGTCGTTTTGAGGCGGAAATCAAAGTATTTTTGTAATTATATTTTATTTCTGGGTTATAATAGTCTTTTATTATAATTTTTTAATTTTTCAACTCAAAACGACTTTTAGCAGCAAATGTAGATAACTTATCTACGTTCACTTTAGAAACAGTAAAGCCTTCTTGTTATCACTTTATTTTTTTCTTCTAAAAATGATATAATAGATATACTTAGTTAATTTTCTAACATTGTTAAGAAGGGATGTGGATGAAAAAAATCACAAGGAATTAAGTGATTAAAAAAAACTCGGGGTGTAAGTGATTTCAAAGTAATATCATAAGGGGGGATTTGAAATTTTCTCTTTTAACTAAAATAATCATCCTTTAAAAAGACATATATTTTTCTCTTTTATTATTTATAGAATTATATATATTCAATATTTTTTATATTTTTTAATTCGATAAATCGTTTTCTTTTTATTTATTGATATTCATTTTTTATTTTTTCAACCAGAGTCTTATGTGAATTTAGATGTTTGTATTATGAATCTAATTTTAATGTATTGTGAATATTGGAATTTTTTACACTTGCATCAATGATGTGTTGAATTGTTGCTTAGTAAATTTGACTATTTTAACAATTATATGAAGTGTGGAGTTAATTAAAAAATGTGACAATTTATTAAGTAAAATTGTAAAAAAAATTAAAAAAAATACATACAATTAAAATTATATATTATCGCTTACTTTTTATCATCTATATTTTAAAAATCTCAGCATCAGATGAAGCTTGGCAATAATTTTTTCACAATACTTGTTAGATCATGACCGTATTGAAGAATTAAGTAGAGCATCAATGGAATAAGCGGAAAAGTAATAATGTATGCAAAAATAAATGAACTGGAAGACAACATAACCTCGTCATATGAAACTTGAGAAGAAAAACAAAACGAAACGAAACGGCACAAAAAAGAGAAAAACGATTAAGATATTTACAGGAGGAAGATGCTTAACAATTAACATAGAGAATCATAGCACTGGACTCTTGGGAAAAAGAAAGATACATAAGCGCACTCATTTTCAGGATTATATTCTGGGCTAGAGATCCAAGAGAAGCCCACATAGTCACACTTATTAAGCTGGTTAATTGTTATTTCCCTTTTTGCACAATATTATATTTGCTCTAAGTCTGTATTTCATTGTTGGACGATTAATAGCCCAATGGTGTAATAGAAAATAGAGAAAAATTACCAAATGCATGCCCATCCTTTTTCCTTCTTCTCTACCTGACACGTATTCATCAGTGGCGTAGACATATTGGAACCAGCAAGTGCCTTGGCACAGGCACTAGCTGATTTTCAAAATCAGAAGTTAGTTTTGATCTTCGATAACTGTAAATGGTTTGTTTGTTTCATAACTGCTGATTTTGACACTAGTTTCTTTTATGGATGGCTGATTTTTGACACTAGCTTCCTTTTTTTTTTTTGGTTCCGCCACTAGTATTCATATTTGATGTTGACAGATAACTTCAAAGAGACTTGAGGATATATAAGTATTGTAAGACATCTAGAATGGTGAAAATTTATTTGGGACTTTAAAATTCAAATTGTTCTGGCCTCTGGGTAAAAATTTACATTGGGATTTTGTTTCTTCTTAGGAGGCGTTTAGTAGAAGAGAAATTTTTATTTATCCCGAAAATAATTATTGCCGAAATCTAGTGGAAAATATATTTTTACTGGAATGTTAGTAAAATGTGTTTGGTATGACCAAATTTTTCCGGGAATTTATGGTTAAAATTATTAAGTGTGTGTTTGGTTGATTGTTAAATATTAGTGGGAATGTGAGGTTATTTTACGAAAATAACCCCTACTTTACCTTTTGTTTACAGATAGTACATCTAAAAGCAGGGTTTTTTTCGTCCATAATATTTTGGTACTTTTTTTCACTTCCCGGGCAAAACAGTATACCAACTTATCGATGGAGAAATTTGCAGGAAGTCTGTACCATCTTTTACACGTTAACTTCGAATTACGGACAAAAGTGTTAGCCAGAAAAGAGTTTGCTTTTTGCTACCAAACTTCGACTTCAAATTCTCCACACCCAGCTTTCCAAGGAAAATAAAAAGAATCTGGGTACCAAACGCCCCCTTTAAAGAAAAGCATGTAATATCCGACGTTTTGGTATTTTAAGAGAAGGAGATGTCATTAAGACAAATGCCTTAATAATACAACTAAAAAATAGTTTTGTTCATTCTTATAAAAAAAAAGTGTTTTACTTAATTAGATCAAGCATTGTTTATTACAAAAAAGTAATCAAAGCTTTCGAAGCATGTTGTAACACTCCGTTCTAGAATCAGTTTGTTAACATTACGTATGACATTAAGCGCAGTTACAATCACAACAATTGAATTAAAGTACTGATAAACATTTTCCTTTTTATTTATAAATGTTTCTGTTTAAAATTAATTATGTAATTAAAACAATTCCAAAACTGTAATCGTAACTTAAACTACGAGTGGAACACTTAATGTAATTTTATATAGACCATACGTTGCTACCCCAGTGTGCCAAGTAGTCCCCTTAGACCAACAAGGCTTAAAAACTTATTTTTATTGTTATTCAACACTAAACACCTCCACTTTTTATTTAATTAAGGAATTTTATACTAATTTTATGGTACTCATCTCCCAATATGTTATAGATCTCTTTTTTATCTATGTGTGGGTTCAAATCGCGCTCAATTAGAAGCCTTGTAGCTCAAGTTATAAATTTTTGAAGAAAATGGTGCTGAATTTTGCAGGGTCCCACGCTGATAGCGCCAAACCCGCGCTGATAGCGCCAGAACACTGACTTTTTAATGTCTTATGGTGCCGTCAGCGCCAACCCACTATTTGGTGGCGCCAAAAGTGCCACTGTTTTGGAGATTTTACTATCCTTTGATATTTTGCTCATAACTTGAGTTATACTTATCTGTTTGACGCAATCTTGGTCTCATTGGAAAGCTAAGAAAAAGATCTACAACTTCCATTAAAACACAAGGGTCCAAACCTATCATATAGGATAGGAAAAATGAACAACAAGACATGACATCTTTATTTTTACATTGATTCTCAAGCCAAAGGTCTTCTTTCACCTAATTGGCATTGTATAACTACTACAAGACATAATTCTTACAATTTTAAGACACAAATTTATCAAAATAGGCATCTTATGTCCTTCTATCATATATACAATAAGTACAACATTACAACATCCAAATGTCTTTAATACTTAACCATGAGACTTAGCTACAAAACACTATGATCAAACCCTTGACTCTCATCAACAACAAGAGACACCAAAGGAGGTGAGTATAGGCTAAGTCCACCAAATAAAGCATGATGTACATATATCAAATGACTTTCAAATATAAATCCTATACATAGAAACTACTAAATGACATACATAACCAAAAAAATGCAATATGCCCATGCATCAATCTAATCCAAGTATGGCCATTTGCCACCAGAGGCTCCTGCAACATTTGTACCTGAAAGGGGGTCCCCATAACACGAGATGAGATATACGAATACATCTCAGTAAACTAGGGGTCCTTGGAGCATTTCTCCACCCCATAGTTCACTCACAGTATAATAGCAATAATCGTAAATAATGTAGTAAATACATATCCATGCAGTGTGTCAAACATCTCCAAGAGATATCCCTCGAGCTCTCATGTTGTCCTAAGGATACTCAGATGCAAATAGTCTTACTGGTCGGCTAAACTACCAAGTATGAATTACGCATCGTCATGCAACATATAAAACATAGGGAAACACCATCCTATGCCACACTCAGTGCATACATATACGTATAATAAAGCATTAAACTACTTTATTGCATTTACATACACTATCAACAACCACTACCCATTCAAGGCTTGGTGGAACAATTAAGGGATCAACTCCCAAGATCCTAAGGCTTACCTCAATGAGCTTCAAAGCTTAACCTTTGTTCACCACAAATGAGCAATCAACCAAGCTTTACAACAATACCAACAATCAATACCTACATCAAGGTACTAGACAATCTATCAAGTCTATCCAATGAATACCAATATTGTCATCAACCAAACAAACATATTCACACCACAATGGCATAAACTTACCAATTCAAGTGAACTAATCAAGCTCCATGGCTTCCTCCAATGGTTGGTCACTCAAGGATGGTCCAATTGCCTTAATCCTATCCATCACATAGACACAATCAATATCCAACCAAACCATGGCTCAACAATTCAAGAAACTCAATATGTCCAAGCATGAATTTTTTCAATATTTTGAACAACAACCAAATGACAATCTAAGTCCATTTCTACCGTTTATTTATCATTCCTAACAACTTTTTCAAAGGAATTGAACTTCAATCTCTCCCTAACATACCCCATTATTCATGCATTTTCTTAATACAGAACCCTAATGCACAAATCTTCTAAAATGACAACAAGAGTTGGAGTTCTTACAACAAATACAACCCCAAGGGTGTAAGGAAGAGGCACCAAGCTCAAGGAATTAAGACTTCACCTCTAGCTCCATTATCTCCAAAATTTTGCCCCTCCCACCAAGAAAATCTCACTCCACAATGGCTCCCACTCAAAAATAAGCTAGGATTAAGGATGAGAGAAAAATTTGAAGTGGTTTAGGCTTTGGAATGAAAGGCTTTGAGTAAGAAATGGATGAGTTATGATTTAGAGCTCACAACCATGGCCTTTCACCCTCTCCTTCACGGTTTGGTGTCGCTGGAATAAGAAGAAGAAGAAATGAGATTGGGTTTGTGTTTTGTCACTTATCATTAGTTAAGTTATCTCAACCGGGTATAAGTTATCAATCTATTCAACTCCATTCACCACCAAACTTAGCCCAATGGACTAGAATATTTTTCTAGTAATATTTCTACTTTTACTTTTACATTTTGGGTATTTTTGCCTACGCATATTTTTATCACATAATTTTCACTGACTGCACTTTTATCTCAAAAGTGACCTCAATTTATTTAAAAGTAAATACCATTTTTGGTCCTCAACAAATTTCACGATGCCCGCTTTAGTCCCTAGCAAATAAAAAGACTATTTGTGGTCCCTAAGAAATTCAAAATGGACCTATTTAGTTGAAATCGTGATCCCTCACAAATTCAAAATAAACCCACATTAGTCCCTCAAAAGGACTAAAATGGGTCCATTTTGAATTTCTTAGGGACCACGAATAGCTTTTTTATTTGCTAGGGACTAAAGCGGGCATCATAAAATTTGATGAGGACTAAAAAGGCTATTTATTCTTTATTTAATTAGATATTCTACCTAATTTAACCCACTAATACAAGATTAATTGTCTAATTAGATGCAATTAATTAAATTTCATGATAAGAGATATTATACATGTCCATGCTTTGTCTTTTTAGTCCTTGTCCTCGTCTTCTCACCTCAGATGAGGCCATTTCGTCCAGAGTGGAATCCATTAAACAAGTGTTTCATGATTTTATTTGGATCGACTAACATTGACATGCGTAGACAAAATAGCTAACCTTTATAAAGATAGAAAGGTTTCGACATTTTAGAGATTACAAAATCAAGATATGTTAATATGGAATGTACACCTCAAGGAGCTCATTGTTTGGTATGTTCTTTTCGTGGAGCTGTATAACTGGGCAGATGAGTAACAAACAAACAGAATGAATATTCACAGAAATGCTGAACCAATAAGCTAAAAGTTAGCTTTCTATGTTAGGGCAACATACAAATTGATGATTATATAAAGCACAAGCAAACAGAAGTTATACAGTACTTGTGGTCCCCATAAATACAGTTATTTTCTGCTTGTGGTTGAACGCATGTGCCAAATTCGCAGTCTTCACAACTTAGTCGAAACTTGAAACAGCTGAACTTATTATGACAAATGTAATATAGATAAATGTTATTGGAAGTATACGACCTGAAATGGGAGAAAGAGATTAATGGATAGGAAAGCAATTATGGAAATTCAACAAGGGGTAAAGTCTCACTTAAGATGGACTAACTAATCATATTAGTGGACGAACTCATAAACTACGATTCTAAATTGAAATATAATGTGGAGTTCACTTACTATGATTTATATCACATAACACATTGATGGGGTTGACGGGCATCAAACGGAAAAGCCCTCGAGAGTATTTATGTGTCCACAAGTTTATTTTTGACTCTATATGTTTGCGCCTTTTCTCAATGCATGCGCAGCGAGAACCCCACAAATTGTTAAATATTTAGAAACCTAATGCTAGTACATATGTGCTATGGCCTATATAAATCATTAAGTTTTGACTTGGAGCCCAGTGTACTAGACTCATTAGTAGATACATTTTGACATACAGGGTTGTGCACACACTACACAACATTATCTCTCTGTCTGAGATCATCGCATAGAAAATGGCAAAATTGGGTTTCTTTCTGATCCTTTTGTTGGTGTTTCTCTCATTTTCATACTCCGAGCCTCGACCACTCGGTACTCGGGGTTCGATGAACAATGCAGTCAAAGATTCAGCTTTAGGGGCCCAACATGTTCTGCTCCCATTCTTTTCATCACTCGCTGAGGAAAACCCACATATGGCAAGTCGACTTAGCCCTGGTGGACCAGATCCAAGGCATCACTGACCAATCCCAACATTTATATAGAGATCGATAGAAATTTGGACTCACAACTCACATGTCACAACAAGATGTGTTTCTTACGTTCCTTTTTTTTTTTCCTTCGAAATAATTGTTCTAATTTGCAACTCATCTTATCGGATGATGTTTAATAATAACTAGTTTTTCCTAAAATCGTTTTCGATGCAGCTATCATTATTGGTAATGCATAAATGTACTAAGGGCTCGTATATTGGCTCTGCACTGAGTTACCAAGCAGAGTATCCGTATGAATAAAATATTATGCTGGACAAGCCAATTTGTCTTAGATATAATCATATAGTACCAACCTTTATCTAATTGTTTAAACTTTAGATTAATTGGTTCATGGCAACTTGGAGAATTGTGTGTTATTATTCTCTCTTACTCAAACAATATTTTTAATGTAATAATTAAGGTTACATACATTACAAGGTACAGAGTATTTTTTTTTTCTTATTCCAAAAGAGTCTAAATTTTTTACGACTCCATGATATTAAAAGAGAGTGAGTGAATGAGAGATTATACTCGAAAATGTCTAATTCTTTTTCATTAGTTAAAAGTATTAACTTTTTTAAATTAATAACTTTCCCACGAATCACTCAAACTTTCACAAACAAAATTAGGTGAACTCAGAGTAAGTGTTTCATTTGACAAATTGAATTCTTGATTGGTGGGTTTCATCCGCTGTACAAGAATTCGAAATTCATCAAAAATACTTGTTAATAACAGCAAAGATAACATTCAAGTGAGAATTAGTTTCGCAATCAAAATGTGTAACGGTATATCATAAATAGTAATTAGGAAGAATAATCTTCACGAAGATATTGTGTAAGGAGAAAATACTGTACATTAAATTCTGATTTTTAGAAAGAAAGTAATATTCTTCATTCAGAAGGGATTTGTTATGGTGTTTAAAAACTAGACCTGGCCGACGTTAGGGGGTCATGGGATCACGGGTTCACTTCGCTGACTCGGTTTTATACATTAAAAAAATATAAATATATATCCTATAAGAAAAATTCAAAAAAATTAAACCAGCAATCATCAAATATTCAAAATATACTTAACATAATTCAATCAATCACATCCATAAGTCAATATTATACAAGCTAATCAAAATATCAAACACATATTACAATGGAGTTAATGAAAAGTTATATCATCAAACGTTAGCCCTCTTTGTCCTTCTCACGCACCTACAACAACATGTGAAAGGAGATCCCTTACCCAACATAGAACGACGCGGCGGAGGAGATCACCGGATCAGGAAGACTCGGTCTAGGTCTGTGAGAGAAAATCGAAAGAGAAGAAGAAGAATGATTCAGATTTCAGATCTAGTTCTAGATCTAGGTAGCAAGGAGTTTTTTTTGTTTTTTTTTGTTTTTACACAACAAACAATGTCTTTTCGTGTGTAAATTTTTTTTTAAAAAAAAAAGCACTGACCCCCTCTAACAGGTTTAATCGGAGGGTTTCGAGGGTCAACATACATGCAAGGTCTAACTGTTGACTCCAACTCTCAAAAAAAGGGGGTCAGTGGTCCGACGGAATCAACCCCGGGACAGGCGGGGTTTTAAACTCCCTAAAAAGAACACATGTCCGTCTTCTCACCTGCGAAATCCCAAACCTAAGCCATAAACGTAAAAAAAATAAAATTCATCTTTGGTCGTTTACACAGGTCCGTCTTCTCACCTCTTCCAAAGTGCACTTCTTTTGAAGAAAAATGTTGATTGCTTTAATATATGTTCAGATACATAAGCGTGAACGATTCTGAACTATTCTACTACTTCATCGAGTCACAAGGAAACCCTCAAGAGGACCCTCTATTTCTTTGGTTAACGGGAGGCCCTGGTTGTTCTTCTCTCTTCAGAATTCTTTATGAAATAGGTATCTTTTTCAACATTTATCTCTAGCCAAACTTAATGAAAATCATAAGAGAGTCAGCGTTGTTCTGAGTATTCTTTGAACTAGCAAGGTCCCTGTAACATCCCGGGCGCTGACGAGGGCGGGGAGTGATCGCCGGTGCGCAAGGGCACGGACAAGGAGCGGCTCCTGGCAGGCTTCTAGGGACGGGGGTACATGAATGAATCGAATCAACACCCGAAAGAGAGGGATTCCAGAGACTGTGCTGGTATGGGACGGTACAGTTGGGAATGGCTTATAAGAATTAATCGGTACTACATATACTAACAAGATACATCTACTTTTCGGTAGCCCGGATCGGAAGAACTCCACAGTTAAGCGTGCTTGACTTGGAGCAATTCAGGGAAGGGTGACCTCCTGGGAAGTTTTCCCGGAAAGTGTGCGAGTGAGGACAAAGCACGATGAAAAGTCTCATGTTAGTGTGTGGGGATAGTCGTTGATTCTTGCAGGTTGCCAGGCGTTACAAGTGGTATCAGAGCAGGGCCTCTCATCCAGTACGGTGTGGTTCGAGGACGAACCAGACGGAAGCTGGTGGGCATGTAACATCCCGGGCGCTGACGAGGGCGAGGAGTGATCGCCGGTGCGCAAGGACACGGGCAAGGAGCGGCTCCTGGAAGGCTTCTAGGGACGGGGGTACATGAATGAATCGAATCAACACCCGAAAAATAGGGATTCCAGAGACTGTGCTGGTATGGGACGGTACAGTTGGGAATGGCTTATAAGAATTAATTGGTACTACCTATACTAACAAGATGCATCTACTTTTCGGTAGCCCGGATCGGAAGAACTCCACAGTTATGCGTGCTTGACTTGGAGCAATTCAGGGATGGGTGACCTCCTGGGAAGTTTTCCCGGGAAGTGTGCGAGTGAGGACAAAGCACGCTGAAAAGTCTCGTGTTAGTGTGTGGGGATGGTCATTGATTCTTGCAGGTTGCCAGGCGTTACAAGTGGTATCAGAGCAGGGCCTCTCATCCAGTACGGTGTGGTTCGAGGACGAACCAGGCGGAAGCTAGTGGGCATGTAACATCCCAGGCGCTGACGAGGGCGGGGAGTGATCGCCGGTGCGCAAGGGCACGAACAAGGAGCGGCTCTTGGCAGGCTTCTAGGGACGGGGGTACATGAATGAATCGAATCAACACCCGAAAGAGAGGGATTCCAGAGACTGTGCTGGTATGGGACGATACAGTTGGGAATGACTTATAAGAATTAATTGGTACTACCTATACTAACAAGATGCATCTACTTTTCGGTAGCCCGGATCGGAAGAACTCCACAGTTAAGTGTGCTTGACTTGGAGCAATTCAGGGATGGGTGACCTCCTGGGAAGTTTTCCCGGGAAGTGTGTGAGTGAGGACAAAGCACGCTGAAAAGTCTTGTGTTAGTGTGTAGGGATAGTCATTGATTCTTGCAGGTTGCCAGGCGTTACAGTCCCAAGTCCCAAAAAACTTTGTTCTCCTCTTCATATTGAGGAGTGAGCACAAAGCATGAGGCTGAAAAATCAATAAATATGATATAGGAAAACCAACAATTAAATATATTTTTTCTGCAAGTCCTGTAGAAATTGATATTAGTAACTACACTGGGGGATTACCAAAATTGGCATATTACCCATATACATGGACAAAGGTAGAATATTTTAGTCTTTAGTTTTCTTCAATTTTTCTCTACCATCGTTTGATATTTTCTACAAATTTTTCTCTACCATCGTTTGATCACTTATTATTTTTTATTAACTTACATGAAAATTTAATTGTCATAGATCAATTAAATTTGGATGAGGATGAGAATAATGATGTAGATGCACACAACGTGGAAATTACATACCAAAATGCAAGCAATGTTGGTCAAGATTTAGATGAGTTTGGTGGAGAAAGAGAGCTAATTGACACAACTTTGGCACCATGGGCATAGTGATAGCATGCAGTTTCATTTATTTCTTCTTATTTTGTGCAATTTACTAATTAAGTATGAACTTGTAATAGTGTGATACAGTAATTTTTGAGCTTATTTAACGAATCTTGTTTATCTCTTTTAAATATGGAGAATATTTTAAATTTATATATTTATATTTATGGATATCCGGATCAACCAGTCCGACCAGTGACCCAATGATCAGTACCCCGATGACAACACTGTTAAAAACTAAAAAAGTATGTACATAATAAGAAAGGATAAATTAAAATCTGAAAAATTGTCATATATCCATATATAGTAGTAGGAGAACTTTTATAATATATACTGATGGACTAGTTTTGGTTATAAGACATAAAGCACACCAAACATGCATGGGTAATTGACATCAAATTTGAGTTGTTTGTAAAATGTATTTCTAAAATTTTACAATTAAAGCATTTGAAGAAAGATATTATAGTATTTTTTTTTTTGGTATCCTCGATATTATAGTATTTAAAATAAGGGATTAATATTTATTATGTTGTAAAAAATTATTTTATCTCTTATATACACATAAAAATATGTGGGACCTATGTAAGATTATACGAGGATTAGAGAAAAAAAAGAGAGCATAAACCGAAATAATTTTAATTAATCCCTTAAAACATGCACCATGGCCCATGTACTATGTAGGTTATCCCCCTTCACAAAAGTGGAATGTCAACTGGGACCAACAAATATTTTTTTATATAATAAGCAATATACAAGACATTTAAAATCATTTCCCATAAACCAATACGTGATCAGGCAAACGAAGTTGAACCATTTGTCAATCAGATAACTCAGCCATGTGACTATGCTAACCCATAATGCATTTCTTACAACTAGGCTTAAAAATGTTTTTTTGTGTGTGTGTTGTTAATGGTAATTTTTACATTATTTAAGTAGTCACTTTTGGTTATAAAACGGTAAAGAATTAATTCAACTCAAAAGCTTAAACTTGTAAGTGAAGGCACATAATAATTTTTATATTTTGCTAACACGTCCCCTCACTTAAGTGTCCATTGAATTTGAAGGGTGAACAATGCATATGCTCATATACCTTACTAAGAAACTCCATAATACTTAATTATTTATTAATTGAACGAAAGTGGTGAATATCGAACTCATAATCATTTGGTCATGGAAGCTCTGATATCATGTAAAGAACTAATTTAACTCAAAAGTTTAAACATGTAAGTGAAGACCTATCAATAATTTTTATATTTCTTTAACTTAAGTACACACCACACTCATCACGTTTAGGGAGAAATCAAACAACAAACTAAGGCATAATTTCATCTTTGTATTTTTTAAAAGTTTACATCAATTTTTTTTTATAAAACCAACTTTTCACAATTAGATTTTTAAAGTAAAATCAACACATTAACTATTTATGAACTAATAATTATATCTTTATTTTGAAGTTAGTTCCTACTAGCTTATACCCAAATATGTCATCTTTTTTCTGAAATCAATTCTCTATATCTAAAACAAAAGAAAAAAAAATAACAATAACTGTTGACAGAGTAATATATCTTTTCGAAGCTAGTAGCTCTCATGTGGTTTTAAGTCTTATGACTTGGCTTGCACCACTCTTGCTGATTATTTTCATTTTTAGTTAAATGGGCCACGGATGTTTAAACCTATAACTACTCGCTCAAATGATCTTTTAGTACATAGTCTATACTCTCTTAGTGGCGTACCTCATACACCTAAATAAAGCAATAATTTGTATGATTATTATATAGCATGCAATAAAGGGGGATGAAAACAAATTAAAAAACGCAGTCCAAAATTTTTATAATACTGTTTTGTGCCGCGTACAACGTCAGTTCACCCCGCCCCCTTTTTTTTTATTACGTCCGAAAGCATGCTTGGGAAGTAAGATAGGCTCACATCACATACATGATAAAGCAGAGTAACTTTTTCGAACTTGGGAAGGGTCAGCTTGAACCAATAGGATTTATATTGGCGATTTTGAAGATTGTTCAAATGAAGCGTGATATATATTTACACATTGTGGAAACTTAAAATAGAACATAGATTTACCTTTAGAACATGCAAATTGGAGACTGAGACTGTCTCGTGTGATGTGTCCTAATTAATAATGACTGAGTCATCAATTTACCAAACGTCTTCATTACTGGAGAACTCAGAGAAAATTATTTGCGAGACAAACTCTTTTGTAACATGGCCTCTACTCTCTCTGTCTCTATATATACGTATATCCTTTGAACCTCTGAATCAGCTCATCCATTATCGATCATGTATAGATAGATATATAGATACATTTATATATCATATAGACTATTCTATGAACACTTCATCTGATCGACGCATGAAAATGACCAAACTATGGTTCTGGCTGGGCCTTATAATTGTGTTCCTCTCATTATGGAGTACTTGTGAATCACGTCCTCTCTATTCAGCCAAAGATTCAGCTTTTGGTGGCCATGCCAGTTTGAAGGGCTGGCTATCAGAAATACAAGAAAGCCCACGTATGCCTGGAAGACTTAGTCCTGAGGGGCCAGACCCAAAGCATCATTGATCAAGGCCTGGGGAAAATTTTATGTGTTTTTTTCTTTTCTTTTTTAAATAATAAACGGGGGAGGGGAAAAAAAGGATTTGAATGCTTTCTTATTCTTGAAGAATAACACTATTAATCTCATTCATGATGTGTCCTTACGCGATTAATATTGTATCTTTCTCTCCTATAAAACTAGGTATGTCTTATCATTCAACAATAGTCAATTCTAAAGGGGAAAAAGGAAAAAGGTTTTTTCTTGCCACATCCTACCAAAGGATGCTCACAAGTATATTATTGCTTAGCTTTAATGCTGTCCACACTTTATTTTTTCAAGAAAAAAATAATAATAAGACGCAATATATCTTTTGTCATTCTCCAATCATGTAATGTAGCATCAGGATTTTTGTTGCCCCCTCCGTTGACCTTACAAATAAACAAGCGAATAAATACTGTATCTGCACGATACGTGTAAATGAATGGACTCGAAACCAGAATGAACAAAATGTCTTTTCCTTTTGTCCCAAAATGTGTATTTAAAATTTTGACCATTCAGTTTCATCCAGAGCCTGCTCGCACACGGCTTACCCTAAAAATGAAAGAAACGTTTTATTGAATTCATATAGAAAGGCAACTATATATATATATATATATATATATATATATATATATATATATATATAGTAACTGCTCATGTGATTTATTAATTATTAGGTGATTTTCACCGAAAATAGATCATCTTACGCGACATCTGATTATATGAGAAGATCTCAACATTTTAGAAATAAATCAACTGCGATTAATTTCTTATTTTTTTTTTATCTTAATGGATTCTTTAATTATTGATGATTTGTATACGAACAATTGAAATATTCTTCCACAAAATCATGTCATGTAAGAAGATTTATTTCCAATTTCACTATTTACTCGATAGATGCTTTGAGCCTAAACACGAAAAAATACTTAGCGATCCGGCTTCTATTTCTCTTTCTTCTCTCGTCTCTCCTCATATTCTCTTTCTCTTTCTTCTCTACGTGCATGTGGGCGGGTGCACCAAATATTCTCTCTTCTAAGCACATATAGTTAGCTAGAGGTAATACAATCACATGTGTATAAATATCCTGTAACTTTGCCTTGGGCCTCTTATCACCTGCTTTGCATACTGTTGGCCTGGTTAGTTTGCTCACAATTGCAAACTAGCTCAAATTTTTAAATACATTCCCTGCTCACTTGGTTTATATTTCTAAACAGAGATCTAAGCACAATATGGACAACTTGGGGTTCTGGGTGTACCTAATATTGGTCTTCAGCTCATTTTTAGATTCTGAATCTGAACTTGTTGCTTCATTTCCAAGCTTGAAGAAAAATGACGTTGAAACAAGGTTGCCATTGGGGAAAGAGGCTTTTCTTGCAGGCTCAGGAGTTCAGGGAGGAAGAAAGATGTCCAATCGACTCAGCCCTTGTGGTCCTGATCCAAAGCATCACTAATGAATTCCATGGAAATCATTATCTTTTGGAGCAGATGGCCCACACCAATAATCCAAGCTCAGCTGGCATATCCATGCTATCCAGGAATAAGTACTGCTGTAAAGGTTTACTTTTCATTTTAAAAAAATAGTTTTGGACGTTTAAAATTCTAAAACTATTTTTTTTTTTTTTAAAAGCTCAAATTCTTAATTTCTTCAAATGGAAAAGTTTTTATTCTGGATTGGCGTCAGAGCCCAATCTTCTGGGTAGATTAAGGTTCATTATCATCTTCAAATTAAGATAAATGATCTCTTAATACACTAGATCCTCATCCCATGCACAAGCATCTCACACGTGCAGGTGAAGGTGCGCTACTTCACTCATAATGGGACCATAGAATGGTTAGACTCAAGCATAATGCACATCAAAGAGTTTCTACCAGTATAAATACCTCTTTTTTCCACTCAATAGGCATCTTTTGTATACTTTACTCCCTTGTGTTACTTTGTCGAAAAACAAACTCAACAGAGCCATTGTGCCCTCGTACCTCCCCTAGATACCTAATGTTCACCGGATACTTACATGGTGACTCTATTGTTGAGCTTTGATTTATATATTTGCCTCGCTAAATTACTATTATATTGATATACTTTATTCTCCACGGAAACACATCTAACAACGACATGAAAATACTTGAATTTCTAATCCAATGAATAGCTTTGTTCGGCTGGGCCCTTAGGCCCAATATTAATAGCTTATAGCTAGAACTTTTTAGAGGGCATCCCATGATGAGCCTATGGCTCATCACTGGGGATTCCCCTTATCATTATACTATTGCTCACTGTATACTGACAATGGGTGCAACATGCCTTGTCTCAAATACTAGGTTCGACTAAATGGTACATCTGTTATCATTCTTTCTCCCACGCTTCAGAGGGACCTCTTCTATAAATATGCCCTCTTCTCCAATGCAATGAGCATGATGTAATCTATTCTTCTTATAAGTTGTTAATCTGCAAAGATGTAAAGTCACTATAGTCATTCACGCACCTTTCCCCTTTCAGTCATAGTATATGGGAAACTCAACAGAACATTGATACATACCATTGTTACAAAGAGTATCCCTAAATCAACATCTCCAAGGAATATATCTTTGGCTCTATGCAGACAACACTAACATTTCAAGCTTAAAGAAAATAAATTGGAACATCTGGACTGTTTCCGCAGTGTTGGGCTTCCTTCTTAATGCTAAGCCCAAAACCCATGAGGGTTTAAGAAACCCTATACCCTAAACCTTCTTTCTTTCTTATAAAAGCATTAGTTGTAGGATAGAGGCTAAGGTTGGCTTGCGAGATTTTGAGAGTTTTGGAAGAAAAGCTTAAAGCTTTGATTTTGAGAGCATCTTTATGGAGAAGCTTGAGCGTTAGACCTCCTTATGGAAGTTTGAGAGAAAACCACCATTGTATGTGAGGTTTGAGTGTACCATCATTGTTGGTGAAGTTTGATCTTTTGTAACCCATTATTTTCATAGTGAAAGTTTGATTCTGGACTAATGTCTCGTGAGTTTTTACTTTTTAACATTGGAGAAAGTTTTTTCACGTTAAAATCTGTTTGTGTTCTTCTCTCTCTCCTCTATGTTTTTCATGTTGCGCATAGGCCAACCTGGTAAGTTCAGGCCAACTTCTCTGATTGAGCCAAGCTCTTAACTCGACGTTTGACTTCCGCAAAAACTTTTTAGCCGAGTTAAGAAAATCGAGTTTCCAACACATAACATAGTTTTAAGTGTCAAATTAACCATATCTACTTTCTAGACTAGCTGGTACACCAACACTTTAATCAAATCAAATCAAATCATATTTAGTTAGAGTGACATTCTATATCAACGAAACAGTGACCAAAGTGCCACTGTTCCATAACTTATTTTCCTAAATGCCACGCCAACAATGCAATTTCTCAATATGCCACGTGGGCAAGTTCGCTACAGTGCCCAGCGAACTTGGTAACCAATGATTTCATTACACGTGGCACATTTTGGCAGGAAAAGTTGACTGTCACGTGTCCAAGTTCGCTACGACTGGTAGCGAACTTGGTAGCCAATGATTTCGTGACACGTGGCACACTTTTGCAGGAAAAGCTGACTGGACGAAGTTCGCTACCAGGGGTAGCGAACTTGGTGTGCTAGGTGGCACAATCTCATTGCCCGATCAGAATTAAAGTTCCAATCACAATAAAAAAATAGAAAAAGAAGGAAAATGACAATTAATTGTCATTAATGTATTAATCACAATTAATGTACCAATCACCAATCATAATTAATATATCAATCACCATTCACAATTAATTTTGATCATAATTAATGTACCAATCACAATTAATGTATCAATCGCAATTAATTTTGATCGTTACATTAATTGTTTGTGATATCATTGTTACAAATTCGAACGATGTTTGTGAGAGATAAAATATGTCAAATGAGGTGTCATTGGGTAGATCTCGAAAAGTTATATGAAACAAAATAAAAAATATCTGATTTGGATATCCGAATCAAAAGTTATGGCCCTCCGAAGTGATTATTGATTGATACATTAATTGTGATTGGTACAATCAAAAGTTAATCCTATTTGTACGCTAATTGTGATTGACACATTAATTGTGATTGCTAATTGGCACATTAATTTTGATTGGCACATTAATTAAATTGTCATTTTCTGTGTTTTATTGTGATTGATACATTAATTCTGATTGTGCCACGTGGAACCTAGTTCGCTTGGACCTTCAGCGAACTTGGTGCATGTTAGACACATGGCACACCTAGTTCACTGCATGTGGCAGCGAACTTTTTCAATGTGTCAGCATTTATTGCAACATAGTTCACTACTGGAAGTAACGAACTTGTTGTCCACTAGAAACGTGTCACGTCAGCAAACCAAGTTCGCTGGGCACTGTAGCGAACTTGCCCGCGTGGCATATTGGGAAATAATACTGTTGGCGTGGCATTTAGGTAAAAAAAGTCAGTGAACAGTGACATTTTAGTCACTGTTCCTGTATCAACTCGAAAAGGAAATTAAATCTTGGTCAGAAAGCTTGACGCCTCCCCTTTTATTACTAGCAAGCATAGGGCAATATCTCATCGAATCTACATCGGACTTCTTAACAATCAAGTACATTCATAGGACCTTTCGAAGAATTCCAATATGCTAGCGATGCCCCCACAATCATCGTTCATCACTACATGATATAATTAGCTAGCATACGAGGGAGCTCATATAAAAAGTATCCCTAAAAACCATCATTCTCTAATATATGGCTTTTTGACCGTAATAATTCGTTTTTCAAAAAGTCTGAACAGATTAAGCCCCTCGCTAAACTTATTATTTGATTAATGTAGAGAGATATGACACCTGACATGTCACGTTTAAACGTGGTAGTATACCTGACGCGTTTAGTGTTGACAACAAACATAGCACCGGACATGCCACGTCTAAACATGATAGTCACACTACCACACGTTTAGTGTAACGAAAAACATAAACACAATTTCACATGTCACATGGCGAAGTCATGCTAAACGCATCAAGTAGATTATCACGTTTAGACGTGGCATGTCACGTGTCACGTCTTTTGTCAATGACACATTGTCGTGTACGCGTCAGGCATACTACCACATTTAAACACAGCATGTCAAGTGTCACATCTCTCTATTAATCTGGTAATAAGTTTGATGAGAATAATCCGATCAAACTTTTTGTCAAAAATTCCTAATATATACTCGGCTCCCTTGAATATTTCGGCTCACTATTGCTTTACTTTTGTGGTTTCTCCTAACTGTACAGATACAAAATTATTTATAAATAACTTACCAAAAGAAAATTATTTATAACACACATGATAAAGACTTAAAAATTTACAAATACGCGATTAGTAATAATTAATTAATGGGTTCGCTTTTTCTGCAGTTATTGTAGATAAGTTTGTTGAGATATATTGTCCCACATTGGTTGTATGTGCAACTAATGTGGAGTTTATAAAGTCTTGGGCACTCCCACCCTTTGAGCTAGCTTTTGGGTGGTGTATCTCAAGGTTCCTTACATGGTATCAGAGCCTCGCTGCCCTCCACTTTCTCTTGTGGCATTTCTTAGCACAGGTAGGCTGGGCCTGTTGCATTGTCCACTCTTCAAGCCCAATGGGCTCTTGTGTGAGGGGGCGTGTTGAGATATATAGTCTCACATTGGTTGTATGTGCAATTAATGTGGAGTTTATAAGGCCGTGGGCACTCCCACCCTTTGAGCTAGCTTTTGGGGTGGTGTATCTTAAGGTTCTTTACAAAGTTATATGCAGTAAAACCAATACGACTTCATTTTGGGCAAAAATCATGGTATTTTTATAATTTTAATTTATTTCAGGGTTATTATAGTCTTTATCAAGGTTCTTTACAAAGTTATATGCAGTAAAACCAATACGACTTCATTTTGGGCGAAAATCATGGTATTTTTATAATTTTAATTTATTTCAGGGTTATTATAGTTTTTATAATTTTTTAATATTTCAATCCCAAAATAACGTTATTTTGGAGTAAATGCAGATAAATATAATTAATATATACAATACATTACATATGTGTGTGAGAGAGAGGAAAAAAAAAATGCGCCATGCTCATGCGTAATTAATTATGTAGTTTCAAGTTATCCAAGTCGAGTATATCTATATACGTACGTAAAACTGTATTGCTATTAAGTGTGTGCCACACAGATGCCGGAAAGAAACAGAGGGAAAAAATAGACGAGTGCGGTCAGCTATAGTCAATGAGAAAAACAGGTAGTCATTCAAGATAAAGTAGGCAGCACAGAAAAGTGTACATATGGTGCAAGTTGTATAGCACTACAAACGTGTCAACTTTCGTATTGTTTAACAAAAATAAAATAATTTAGGAACACAAACTTGTGGCCACATTTCTTTGGCAAATGTACCATGTATAATATATATAAGTGTAAAATACAGTCACATTGCTTGGAATTAATCTACTATAAAAAATTTAATTCTTCGTATTTCATTTTTTCCCTTATCCACAAGAATATCACCTATCCACAACCAGATCGAATCCGCTGACAATAACAGATCGAAAACTGCCAAATTACTTGATCATTATTATGTAGATTGAGCTAATTAATTATTAAGGATAGTAATTTTACTTAATTACTCATATTTTTCTTACATAATTGTCATCATTATAATTAGTCTATTTTCTTTTTTCTTTCTTTTTTTTCTCTCTCTTTTACATTCTTTTTCACCACGAATGATCCACCTAGTCTATATAAGTTATGTAGGCCAAAGTTTATGCGCAACTATAACGTTATTGTACTAAGATTCATTTACAAGCAATTAGATGAAATAAAGGAAAGTACACACATAAGCAAGCTAGCAATCTATTCATATTTGGAAGGCCAGCTCATATATATGGCTTTCTACGAGCAGAGAAGCTCTTATAAGTTGTAGTCTAAATCACCTTCTTCAATTAAATCAAGAACCTTATACCTTAATACTTATAACATCAAGTATCTCGATCGGAATTATGATGTATATATATATATATACCTGCTTTGTCTATTGCGAAAACTTAATTGTTTAAAATTTGATGCTTTAATTTTTTATTTAATTGTCAAACTATTTAAATTTGTCACGTACACGCATGAGAGATTTCTAATATAGCTTTAGCATTTGTCTGATCCTGGAAATTAAGTGGATATGACACATCAACCAGAAAGTTCCATTGGCTGAACACTCTTTCTGATGCAAATTGCTGGCATTTAACTCGGTGGACGGGGTAAAAGAATTACCCACCCTCGTGGGGATTGCAACATGCAAAGTTTTCAGCTGGAAGAGATACACTCAAACGCACTAACGTTTTCAGTATATTATTATTATGATTATTTTGTAAAACTTACTATAAATACCAAGTGCCTAACACTAGTTTTTTCAAAACATTGCTTTCATTAACATCAGCTCGTGTAGAAGCATCATTTGTAGAATGGCCATGTTGATGGGGTTTTTGAGGTGCATTTTGCTGGTGTTGCTTCTAAGTGCAGGAAGTGAGACACGGTCTCTGAGTCCAACAATTGTAAGCAATATGCTTCGAAGCTCGAACCGTGCACCCATTCGAGCAATTGCGGAAGAAAATGTTGGACAAATAAAACATGACAAGGAAAGATTGAGTCCCGAAGGACCTGACAGTCATCATCACTATCCATAAAATCTTAGTATAACAGCTACCCGCTTTAATGTCGTTTTTGTTTTTCTGTTATGTGTTGGTGTAATCACTAATCAGTTATGTAAAGCAAAGGTAACCTACTACCTGCCTTCCTTAATATATAGCTCCTTCCTCTGCTTTCAACATTCCAATGCATTGTGTCCAATTCAACCCATTAGCAGTGGTAAGTTTGCTACATATATAGATAGTCATCACTTCGGTTTTGTTTTGTTTTTTTTATTGAGGGGTTATAAAGGAAGCCTAAGTGCTTGTCTGAATTAGAGTTTGTAAATTTGACTTTTAATAAACTTGATTGGATAAACTTGCTTTTTTTGTTAGAAGTGAGTTTGAGTGTAAGTAATTTATATAAGTTCAAAAACTGTTATCTTAAGATAAATTACATTGAATGTTGTTTGGATAATGTTGAAAAAAAAAAAAAAAAACTCCCACATGTGTAATTACGAAAAAAGGACGGGAGTTTTAATTAATTGGATTGTTGTTAAGATGTTAAAAATGTTCATCCAAAAAAATTGATGCTAAAAATATTGGCAGTAAATAATTTAATGATTAAATAATTTCTTATTAAAAAATATTTTTGGGTATTATAATTAAATTTAAACATTTAGAGTGTAATTATAATGATTTTAAAAAGTTGGTTATAATTATATACTATGTTGCACCGACACCGAAACGGGACACGGGATACGACACTCCGACATGTTAATTATAAAAAATGTTAAATTTCGACACGTTAGGACACGTTTTGGTATTATATAATATTTTTAATTTATGTAGTGTATATTATATTTAGTATTCAATAATTTAACAAAAAAATAAAGCTAAACTTATAATACCCATCAATTTTGCAAAGAAACATAATATATCCTACATGTTTATATTAAACTCAATAAAATCGTAATTGAAATCTAACAAATCTAATAGTTGGAACTCAAAATGCAACGCAACGTAACTTTTGAACTTTTTTTTGAGTCTTTGCAACGAGTATTAGAGTGTCGGGAAGTGTCAGAGTGTCGGTGAGTGTCGGGAAGTGCCGGACACGACACGCCAGAATTTTTGAAGTATCGGTGCTTCATAGATTATATATATAAATGTTATTAAAATAGTGATATAAACTTAATTAACTTTCTAGAGTCTAAATCCAATGCATATCATATAAATTTCCCTTACCAAGTAGTTTTGCATGTATATAAATGAGTAACTTTTTTACCACAAAAAAAACGAGAAACTTTTATTTAGTACATAATAAATGAATAAAATTACATATTGGAAATCTTCTTTTGAACCCAACGAAATAATGTTACATAGTGTTAGGAAAAACTTCATTCGTTTCTTCACATGTTTGATAATTACTGTTAATTAAAAAAAATCATAAATATATTATATACAACTTTAATGTAGTTTGGCTTAAAATGTTTATATTTAGGAATGAGAAAAAATTAAATTTCCTATAAACAGCTTTATAGATACAGAATCTGCAAACTCTCTGCCACCACTAACTGCAAACTTTCTTTCATCTGTCTCGTTTGGCTTATACAACTTTATAGTACAAGTATTCATAATTAATAACTCACAATAATTTATTTAAAAAATAATTACATTTTTGCACCTCTTATAACTTTTCTAATTTCTTCTAAAAAAAATAAATGTCTTTTATGTGTTGCATATTTCTTATGTATTTTTTTATATTTTTTTATATCTCAATATTAATTTTAAGATATGAATCCACTAAAAAAATTAGAAACTATTGATAACAAGATTTAAATTAAGAAATTGGGCAACATTTACCAAAAATATGAAGATAAATAATTTTATTTGGATACATAAAGAAAAAGAAATATGTAAAGAAAACCAATCAAATGATCAAGACATATTAATTTTCAATTTCCCCACATGTATTCGTTTAAATGTATTTCGAAATTGAGCTAACACACACACACACAAAATCAATTCAAAGTTGCGTAAAAGATATATACATTACTTGGAGAGTACCATACATTTCTCTTAGCTAATTAAATTTCATTTAAAAATTTAATTTAAGATCTATCTAATCCAAACTTTTCATTTTTTTTTTGTGACCTCAAAATTTTCATATTTAACTTATAAACATGATGTACGAATAGAATAGAATAAAATAAAATAAAATAAAAACGTATACATACACATAGAGACTTGTCACTTAATTTCTATACGGAGAAGTAGCGATCCGCGACCATTTCATATAATACTTCCAGTTACTTTGCATCCAAACATGCATTAAAGCAAGTTCATATGTAAGTGGTGACACTGATCTTGCATATACAAGTGTTACTTATAGAAGAAATCCTTATTTGAAAGTGCTACAGCTAAGATTAATATGAAATGTTAATCTTGCATCAAATAAATTAATATGAAATGTGTTAAAATTAATTAACTTTCAAATAAAAACGTTAGTGAGGCAGTTTATATATATATATATATATATATATGGGACAGGATATTCTTACACCGGTGTAAGAGTTAGAAGTCTTACACTGAATCTTGATTATTGATCTACTTGTATCCAATGGCTCACATTACTAAAAAATTTGAACCATTAGAGATAAGTGGGATCAGCGGACAAGATTAAGAGTGTAACTTACACTGGTGTAAAATGATCTTGACCCTATATAAATATATTTATATATCAGAAAGATATTTCTGTAGTTAATACAGATAAGTTATCTGCATTTACTTCCAAAATGACGTTGTTTTGGGATTGAAAAATTAAAAAATTAGAGTAAATACCATTTTTGGTGCCTAACAAAAAACACGGTACCCACTTTAGTCCCTTACAAAAATAAATTAGTTAGTTAGTCCCTAACAAATTCAAAGTGGACCCATTTAGTTGAAATCGTGGTCCCTCACAAATTCAAAAAATACCTATATTAGTCCCTCAAAAGGACTAAAATGGGTCCACTTTGAATTTGTTAGGGACTAACTGACGAATTTATTTTTGTAAGGGACTAAAGTGGAGACCATATTTTTTTGTTAGGGACCATATTTTTTTGTTAGGGACCAAAAAAGGGTATTTACTCAAAAAATTATAATTATAAAGACTATAATAATTCTGAAATAAATTAAAATTACAAAAACACCATATTTTCGCGCCACAACGACGTCGTATTGGGCTTACTGCAGATAACTTATCTGCAGTAACTGCAGAAAAAGTGAACCTTATATATATATATATATATATATATATATATATATATATATATATATATATAGAGAGAGAGAGAGTTAATGATCTCTCCTCTCTCTCCCTCTCTCTATATATATAAAGGTAGGATCCTTTGATACCAGTGTTAAATTTGAAATTTGACACCTCATCTGAGATCCATTAAATCAAAAAAGATCAATGGTGTCACATGCTTACAAATCAGAGTCGTTAATCTTTTTAAATCTAATGGCTCTCAGATGAGGTGTCAAATTTCAAATTTGACACTGATGTCAAAGGATCCTACCTCACACACACACATATATATTGCTAAAATTAAGACGATTAAGAAAAGTTAATGAAAATGTAATGTGCGGTTAAATATATAATCATAAATTCAAATCTAAAGGTTAAGATGGTTCTAATGGTGTGCATGACAACCTTCCCGGAATTAATTTTTTTTTAATTTCTGTTCCTGGGAACAGAAATGGATAGAAAACTCGTTTGGTAAAATCGGTTTATTTTTTTGTTCCTGGAATGAACCGGTTTAATTTTTGTGCTGAGGAACAGAAAAAAAAATTCTGTTTTTTCGTTCTCGGGCACAAAATGAGAAACACTTATCTCTGTCAATCACTCTCCACCTCTACCATCATCACCACCACCACCACCACCATCATCCCGACACAACCACCGCCACCATCGTCGCCGCCGTCGTCTTACCACCAGTGCCATTGTCACCACCACCATGATGCCACTGCCACCATCACCATCGCCTCCATCCATATCTACCACCATGCCACCATGCCACCGACACCACCACCACTACCACAACTACCATCATCGTCACCACCACCATCACCAACCACCACCATCATTGCAGCCACCGCCACCACTACGACGCCACCACTGTCATCGCCATAACCACTGCTGTCACCACCACCACCATGCCATCACTCCCACCATCGCCATGCCTTCATTGCCACCACCGCCACCAACCACCACCATCAATGTCACATCCACTATCGTCACCACTATCACCACGACATCGCCACCGCCACCACCACTTCTATCACCACCACCGCCGCAGCAACTACCATCATTACCACTACCATTGTCGCCACTATCATGCCACCACCACCACCACCATCGTTGCAGCCACTGCCGTTACCACCATCACCATCGCCGCCACCACCACTATGCCACCATTACCACCATCGTTTCCGCTGCCGCTGCCACTGCCGTCACCACCACCATTGTCGCTACTATCACGCCACCACCGCCACCACCACCACTATCGTCGCAGCCACTGTCGTTACCATCACCACCATCGTTGTCGCAACCACTGCCGTCACCACCACCACCACTACCACTACCTTCACCATGCCACCACTACCACCATCACCACCACAATCGTCACCATCACCATCGTCGCAGCCATTACCGTCACCACCACCATCATCGTCACCACTACCACTGCCGCGGCCACCATGACTAGGCAACCACCTTCAACACCATTACCACCACTGCCATCGCACCCACTGCCGTCAACACCACCACCATGCCATCACCACCACCACCATGCCATCACCACCACCATGCCATCACCACCACCACCTTCGCCGTCGCCACCATCACCATATAAAAAGGAAAGTGATGATCCGTAAATTTTTTATGTTTAATAGGAATTATTTTTTGTTATATTATTTGTTGCGTTATCAAACGCAATTCTCATTCTTGGAATAAAAATATAACATGTTATTAAACACATTTTTTTCTCAGAAACTATTCCAAGGCACAAAAATAGAAAAGAATTGTTTCTTTTCAGAAACAATGTCAGAGAACAGAATGGTTGTCATGCACACTTAGAGTGTGCATGACAATCTTTCCGGAATGAGTTTTTTTTTTTTTTAATTTCTATTCTTGGGAACAGAAATAGATAGAAAACTTGTTTGTTAAAATCGGTTTATTTATTTGTTCCAGAGATGAAGCGGTTTAATTTTTGTGCTGGGGAACATAAAAAAGAATAAAAAAATTTCTTTTTTTTGTTCCCAGACACAAAATGAGACATACTTGTCTCTCTTAATCACTTTCCACCACTACCATCATCACCACCACCACCATAATCCCGACATGACCACAGCCACCTGTTGGGTTTGCTCTTTTACTAAAGCCCAAATGGGTTATTAGTATGAGAAGAGCCCAAGGAACCTAGAGCCCAATGAGCTAGGGTTTCTTGGAACCCATATAAATAGTACCTCTTAAGTCATCAGCCTCCGAGGTCCTTTTCGGTGAGAAAGAGGCAAGCTCATAATCTAATCAGTGCCCACACACTTCCCCTTCCTCCTCGAGAGATAGTTTGGAAGATCTGCCACAGTCCAGCTTCAAGGAGGTTGTTCGTGCTGCGGCGCTGAGGTGAGCTGTTCGTGAAGAGGAATCCTACAAGGGAAGATTCTACACGAGACCTGCGCACCGAGAGGTAATTGTGAAACAAGGATGATTCGGTAAGCATACCAATGTACTAGGTCCTAAACTGCTTCCGCATAAATCTAAGATTTCCTTCAATTGGTATCAGAGCCTTGGCTGTACATTGGTATGTGAATCTAGTTTCACTATTCATGTAATTAGTTTTGCTTCTTGAAATGTGGCACCTAGGGTTCTAGGATTATGGTATGAATCTAGCATGTGTATTTTATAATTCATTTTCATAAAAGTTTAAATTTTAATCGGTAAAAATGCTTTAATCCATGGTTAGGATCTCTCGTGTATTTCTCGATTTGTAACAAGGAGGCTAATCCCATATGATTAGGTTTTCTCCTTGCTGTTTTTGTTTATTTTTGGAATTTCTGTGTATTTTTCCAATATTTTGTAAAAGTTCAAGATCGAGAAACCGCGAGTAAGATGCGCAGTCAGTACTGTCGGAGACTTTTCGAGGTCTTCCCGATCTCGGAATGAGGCGATCTATATATGGTTGGAAAGAGGACGGAAAGACGAACGCAACGGTGGGTGGCTTACTGCTATCTGAGTTTACACGCGCCTCCACGCGCCTCCACAAGATTCTGAGAGTGGCCGCCACTCTCCGGCAAAGAATGGGAGAGTGAGAGAGCGTCCGGCCACCTTTTTGGGTGGTTCTGGCGGCGGTGCACTCGTCTCTACGTGGCGGTCCTTCCCCTGGAGTTTCAGCCTGATTTGACTTCGGGTGACGGCGCGGCAGACCTGACGGTTAGGGTTCCTCTTTCGCGTCCTAGGGTTTCTCGCCAAAGGATTGGGTCTTTGGGCTTTTGGGCCCATGAAACCCTAAAGGGGCTTGAGACAGATACTATGGGCTAGGCGAAAGTTGAATTCCAAAGTTGTATTATTTAATTTTATTTTATTTTATTTTCTTTAAAATAGGAAGGCCATGGATTAAAGTAATTATGATTTATTATTTAATGCTTTTATTGATTGGTATAAATTATATGATAGATAACATGCTTTATTGCGATAACATGCCATATAGAATAGGTGGTGCCATATTGTTGCATAACTTGTATGATTGCATGAGCATAATAGCTATTATGTCTTCAGCGACTAGTATGATAGTTATTATAGGATTATTTTGATTTTAAATCATCCTAAGAAATTAATTAATAATTATTATGATTTTTATTAAAAATCTAGATTAATAATTGAATTAATTAATTTTGGATTATTAACATCAAGACAAATAATCGTTATGGAAATTATTTTGATTTCAAATTATCCTCATAAATGATAATTATTATGATTGTTGCAATCTAGATTAATAATTAAGTCAGCTATTTGGATGATTTAAATCTAGAAAAATAATTAGAGAAAATTTCTTGAGAGAATTCTTTTATTTTGCGAGTAATTTGTGGGTTTTTCTGAAATGGTCATGGAATAACACACGCTGCATACAACATTCATGTATCATGATTGTTTGGAGCACACGCTGACGTAAAGTGACCGGATTTCAGGACCTTAATACTTTCAAAATTATGTTAAGCTTAGTGCACGTTTATCGGCGCTCTTACTTATATAGTTTTTGAAATCAAACAAAGGATACTCTCAATTAAATAATTCTTGGAAATTAGAAAATGTTGCTTATGTTGAATGGAAGGAGATTTAAATTAAGAGATTAATTTAACCTTCAAGCGCATTATAGGACCATTAATAAAATAATCATGTGAAGTCCCATCGAATAAGCATGATTGGATTTTATTAGATTGGACTTAAATATCTATGGGAGGAGATTTAAATTAAGAAATTAATTTAACCTCCAGGCGCATTGTGGGCCTATCAATAAAATAATCATGTGAGGCCCCAACGGATAAGCATGATTGGATTTTATTGGGCCTTAATAATTTCAAAATTTTAAAGTATTGTACGTCCCATCGTCGATAATACTAAGTTATTAAAGATAATTTTGAAATTAAACAATGAATTCGACTGGGCTTATGAAAATTCTCAAACAAAAATGTTGAATGGGTGAAGGTTTTAAAAATTAATTAATTTTAAAACCTGCGGGCTCCATTTGTGGGTTTATTAGTGAAATGGTTATCGCTGAAGCCCCATCGGATAAGGATAATCAGATTTCACTAGATTAAATCTTAATAATTTCAAAATTTTAGTAAAGTATTGTACGGCCCATCGTCGGCAATGCTTAGACACTAAGGATAATTTTGAAATTAAACAATGGTTAATTACATTCAACTTTGGTAAAATTGTTAACCCTCCCATCGAGGCTCTGGCAATGGCACTGAAGGCCCAAATAACAATTTTGGTTTTTACAAGTGACTTGCCCATCGTAAGCCTTGTAAAGATAAACTGAAGGATTGTTAACAATAAACAAGAGTAGTTATGAGAATCTACTTGCATTTCGTTTGTTTATTGCATTCGTCTGTAATTGTGTGCTTTATATGTTTTTCAGAAAATATCTTAGAAATGATTTTGAGTCGAAAACCTTTAGATGGTACCAACTATGAATAAGTGAAAAGCAAATCTTTGATATTGTTCTAAAACATGGAAGCTAAAATTTGTCCTGACAATGTGAGGGCCATAGCAACCTGCAGAGAAAGCGTTTAAGGAAACTAAGATGCATTTCTCAGATTGAGAAAGGGCAGATATGGTAGTTCGTTGCTACATGATTAAGAGTGGAGTAAAAATGCTTCAGACTCTTAATGACATGTTTGCTGCGTCTAGCAGCTCTGCTAGACAGAATGCAGTCGGTGCAGGTTTTGCTAAGAGTCTTGTTAAATCCAAAGGGAAACCCAAGGGTGGTAACAAGAACAAAATGACTTGGTTATCAGTTGTCAAACCAGTTGCTATGAAGAAGCCGCAAGGCAAGTTCTTCAAGTACAGACTAAAGGGACACTGAAAGAAAAATTGCCCAGAGGTGATGAAAAGAACCAGACATGGGCATATCAAGGCCTGATCAGTGAATGAATTATTGATTCAGGAATCACTGATTATGTTTGTTACTCTTTGTAGTAGTTCAAACATGGCATACCTGTCAGCAATGGACATAGATATTTTAAGCTTGAAAATGGGAACTTGTGTCTGCATTTGCAGTAAGACAAGTTATTTATAAGACTATGGTTTTGGGTGACTGTTTATTTGTTCTAGATTTCAAGAGGAATTCAATTTTTGTTAGTTGTTTTGGTTAAAACATGATTTGACAATGCAATTGATTCCTCAGTTACATTTCGAAGTTCATCTTCGTCTTGTTTTGTTCCAGTACATTGTTTAAATAGTCTTTATTACCTATGTCCTATACCTTTTTTTTAAAATTTGTTATGTTGAATGAAAGGGATGATGAACAAGAACTTTCACCAAAGAAATAAAAGTTTCAAATGAAACATAACTTTGGCCTTTGTGATTGAGTCACATTATCTCAAGTAGAAAATATGTTTTAGTTAAAAGAGGGACTGAAAGTTCAATAATCTTTTAACTAACAGCTACATGTTAGTCCTATTTGGAAGGTAAAGTGGCCAAGCAATCCTACAAGGGCCAAGAAGGTTTGCGCAACTATTCAACTGGAACTGGTACATACTAAAGTATGTGGACCACTTAGCGTTCAGACCAGAAGAGGTGATGAGTACTTCATTATATGAATGTTTACTCTAGATTTGGACAGATGAACCAAGTGCGCTATAAGTCTAAAGCTTTTGGAAATTTCCAAGAGGTTTAGTCTGAGGCAGCAAAGCATGTAGGTGTTCAAATCAAAAACACTTTGGTCTGACTAAAGTGTTGGCTACCTGTCTGGTAAGTTCAGGTCTTACCTGATTTAAGAGGGGATAGTTTTCGTAACTGTCAATTCTAAGAACGCGTTAGTTGAATGAAGTTGCAGTATGCGAAAATCAAACATTTCCAGACTTGGTGAAGATCATGTTCAGTTATTTATCTTTGTCAATGTTGTTCAAGGGAGATGCCTAAGAGAAGGAAATGTACCTTCTTAACTTGATTCCGTCAAAGTTTGTTGTAAAGACACCTAAAGAATTATGGAAAGGGTGCAAGCCCAGATCAAACCATATTCGGATTTAGGGTGCTACGGCACACGTCCTACAACAGCAGTCAAATGAGATGGAATCTTGTATGGAAGAGTGCATATCTTTTGGCTACCCTAAGAGAACTAGGGATGATTTCTTATTTAGTCTTAAGGACAAGATAATCTAAGTGAGCACTCACATGATTTTCTTAAAGGAGGACTAGATAAGAAATTATAAGCTCTTAAGTTAGGTTATTCTTGATGAGATTTATCTCAGATCAATAATTTCCAGAATCTCTAGAAGCGTCATCCACTGTTCCCTTGATTGTTCAAGAGGGGATAGATATATCTCTAAGTGAACAAACAAGAGAACCATGATTGGAAATTCAACATGATAATATATAAGTGAAACTAGTAGAAATATTAGTATCACATGTAAAGGAACAATATCAAGGATAAGCGGATCCTCAAGAAATTGAAGATCCATCATTTGACCCACTCTTTGTTTTACCTATAAATACACAAGGTCTAGTGCAGTACATTCGTAGTGGAGAGAGCCTTGTTAACTCTCAAGTTGTTTCTTGTTGAGTGACATTGATCCTACTAGTTACGATAATGCACTAGAAGATGTTGTTGATCAAGTGTTGCTCAGGCTATGAACAATGAGATGAAATACTTGTATTTCAAGTCCGTTCGGTCCTAGTAAAGACACCAAGAGGGGTAAAACCCACAAGGTGCATGTGGACATAAAAGGCAAAGAGAGGATGGACAGAAAGGTGAAAACCTTCAAAGCTAGCTTGGAGACATTTTTTGCCAGACGCCATGCTTGAGTCCTTCCAGATTCTCTTAGTTGCTATAAGTCTCAATTATGAGATTTCATTTTGGGAGTTGGATGTCAGGATATGTACATACAACAACCAAAAGGGTTTATAGCAAATGAGTAGGAACACACAGTATGCAAGTTGTGAAAGTCTATTTCATAGACTTAAGCAAGCATCCAGGTCTTGAAACATCAGTTTTGATCAGGTTATCAAAATTTTGATTTTGAGAGAACCT